>NC_090726.1:199402909-199405409 GCF_036898095.1 Palaemon carinicauda
TTTAAGGCCTAAAAAAGATTGGTAGACAAGTGGTTTAATGCTTAAAAAAGATTAGCAGACAAATGGTTTAATGCTTAAAAAAGATTGGTAGACTAATGGTTTAAGGCCTAAAAAAAGATTGGTAGACAAATGGTTTAATGCTTAAGAAAGATTGGTAGACAAATGGTTTAATGCTTCTTAAAAAAGATTGGTAGACAAATAGTTTAATGCTTAAAAAAGATTGGTAGACAAATGGTTTAATGCTTCTTAAAAAAGATTGGTAGTCAAATGGTTTAATGCATAAAAAAGATTGGTAGTCAAATGGTTTAATGCTTAAAAAAGATTGGTAGACAAATGGTTTAATGCTTCTTAAAAAAGATTGGTAGTCAAATGGTTTAAGGCCTAAAAAAAGATTGGTAGATAAATGGTTTAATGCTTAAGAAAGATTGGTAGACAAATGGTTTAATGCTTAAGAAAGATTGGTAGACAAATGGTTTAATGCTTCTTAAAAAAGATTGGTAGACAAATGGTTTAATGCTTAAAAAAGATTGGTAGACAAATGGTTTAATGCTTCTTAAAAAAGATTGGTAGTCAAATGGTTTAATGCTTAAAAAAGATTGGTAGACAAATGGTTTAATGCTTCTTAAAAAAGATTGGTAGACAAATTGTTAAATGCTAAAGAAAGTAATGTTAGTTAAATTGTTAAATGCTAAAACAGTAATGGTAGTCAAATTATTGAATGGTAAAAAGTGATCGTAGTCAAATTATTCAATGTTGAAGATAAGTAATGGTAGTGAAATTATTGAATGGTAAAGTAGTAGTGGTAGTTAAATGGTTTAATGGTAAAAATGAGTAATGGTAGTCAAATATTAAATACTAAACCAGTAATGGTAGTCAAAATATTGAATGGTAAAATAATGAAGGTAGTTAAATTGTTAAATGCTCAAAATGAGTATTGGTAGAAAAATTATTAAATGCTACAAACGAATAATGGAAGACAAATTATTTAATGCTAAAATGAAAAAGGGCAGACAAATCACTAAATGCTAAAAATGAAGAATGATAGACATTATTAAATGCTAAAAAAAGAATTGGAAATAGATGATTAAATGTTAAAAATGGGTAATAGTAGACAAATTATTAAATGCTATGACAAGAATGGTAGGCAAATGATATAATGCTTAAAAATGTTATGGAAGTCAAATTATTTAATGCTAAAAATTAATAATGGTAGACATGGTAAATGTTTAAAAAAGAATCGTAGACAATTGGTTTAATGCTTGAAAAAAGTAATGGTAGACAGATGGTTTAATGCTTGATAAAAGTAATGGTAGTCAGGTTATTTAATGCTAAAAATGATATACATGACACTACTGAAACTCTAAGCCGAATCCTTGATTGTGTTAGAGAATGGATGACATTTAAACAACTAAAATTAAATGAGAACAAAACTGAATTCATGGTGGTGAGCTAGAGAAACAGCGTGAGAAACTTAGGTGATATTCAAATGAACATAAATAATGACTCGGTGCCGATATATAGTAAAGTTCGAGATCTATAACTAAATGGCCAGGCCAAATAAATAATGTAATAAAAACTGCCGGTTACCATCTAAGAAATATTGCGCTTATAAAAAAGTACGTGGACGAAAATTCTGTAAAAAAACTTGTGATAAACTGTGTTATTACCAGGATTGACTATTGCAACTCTATCTACTACAATTTACCAAAAGTGCAACTTAAGAAATTACAAAACATAATAAACAAAGGAGCAAGACTGATAAAAGGTGTCCCACCTAGAGAGAGGATCACCCCTATACTAATCGATTTACACTGGCTGCCGATTAAGGCGAGAATTGAATTTAAAATATGTACAATAACCCACCAAGTTATCAGAAGCGGGCGTCCAAAATACTTGAAAGAATTGCTACACATTGCGCAGCCAACAAATAGTGTCAACACGAGAATAGTTACAGATGGCTTCAAACTGTTGGAACCTAGGTTATATCTAGTTTAGGCTCCAGAGCCTTTAAATATGCGGCCCTTAGACTATATGATAAGCTCCCACGAAACATTCGAATGATTGAAGACATTAAGGCTTTCAAGAGGAAACTGAAGACTCTTTATTTCATGAGTATTTTGACAGTGACGATTCAACAGTAACTGAACAATATATGATATATGTTAAATACTCTGAACGAACAAGGTAAAACGACAGTGGAGGTCTTGTAGAGAGTGGGGTTCACCTGCTGTATGGGACCGGAAAAGCAGCCATCAAAGTAAAGTAAGTAGTTATTTGATGTTAGAAAATAACAAGTTATGGTAGTCTACACTGACCCTCCCCCTCCCCAAAAAAATTAGAGTAAAATTTATTACATGTTAGAGAAATATGGGGTTTGCAATATCTAGGTCTCAAAAAGCTGTGGCACATATTATTTTTCTCTTATTTTCGAATACGAAAACAAACATGTTCATTTATTAAAATAGTACTTTTTGTGATATATAAGTTACCATTAACATCC
>NC_090726.1:199410409-199414433 GCF_036898095.1 Palaemon carinicauda
CTTATAGAAATGTATTATTAAGATGTATTATACCAATGTAACAGTCGTAGCCTTTACCAATTTAGTGAAATGTACGTAAAAAATATTATATGGCATTATGGTTTGGCTAATTATAAGGAAATAGGACATCTACCTCTTGTTTACATTCGATTAAGACAATCTCTCTCTCTCTCTCTCTCTCTCTCTCTCTCTCTCTCTCATACCTTAGTACAAGCTGATGTACCAGATTTATTTTTCTCTCTCTCTCTCTCTCTCTCTCTCTCTCTCTCTCATATCTTAATATAAACTGATTCACCAGATTCATCTCTCTCTCTCTCTCTTCCTCTCTCTCTCTCTCTCTCTCTCTCTCTCTCTCTCATATATATCTTAATATAAACTGATATACCAGATTTATCTCTCTCTCTCTCTCTCTCTCTCCTCTCTCTCTCTCTCTCTCATATATCTTAATATAAGCTGAAACACAAGATTCATCTCTCTCTCTCTCTCTCTCTCTCTCTCTCTCATATATCTTAATATAAGCTGAAACACAAGATTCATTCTCTCTCTCTCTCTCTCTCTCTCTCTCTCTCATATATCTTAATATAAGCTGAAACACAAGATTCATTCTCTCTCTCTCTCTCTCTCTCTCTCTCTCTCTCTCATATATCTTAATATAAGCTGAAACACAAGATTCATTCTCTCTCTCTCTCTCTCTCTCTCTCTCTCTCTCATATATCTTAATATAAGCTGAAACACAAGATTCATTCTCTCTCTCTCTCTCTCTCTCTCTCTCTCATATCTTAATATAAACTGATTCACCAGATTCATCTCTCTCTCTCTCTCTCTCTCTCTCTCTCTCTCTCTCATATATATCTTAATATAAACTGATATAGCAGATTTATTCTCTCTCTCTCTCTCTCTCTCTCTCTCTCTCTCTCTCTGTCTCTCTCTCATATATCTTAATATAAGCTGAAACACAAGATTCATCTCTCTCTCTCTCTCTCTCTCTCTCTCTCTCATATCTTAATATAAGCTGATATACCAGATTTATTCTCTCTCTCTCTCTCTCTCTCTCTCTCTCTTCATATATCTTACGGTAATCTCGCCCTCTCTCTCTCTCTCTCTCTCTCTCTCTCTCTCTCTCTATTCATATATCTTAATAAAAGCTGATATACCAGGCTCGCTCTCTCTCTCTCTTTCTCTCTCTCTCCCTCTCTCTCACTCTTCATATATCTTACGGTAAACTGATTCACCAGATTCATTCTCTCTCTCTCTCTCTCTCTCTCTCTCTCTCTCTCTCTCATATATCTTAATATAAACTGATATACCAGATTTATCTCTCTCTCTCTCTCTCTCTCTCTCTCTCTCTCTCTCATATATCTTAATATAAGCTGAAACACAAGATTCATTCTCTCTCTCTCTCTCTCTCTCTCTCTCTCTATCTCTCTCATATCTTAGTATAAGCTGATATACCAGATTATTCTCTCTCTCTCTCTCTCTCTCTCTCTCTCTCTCTCTCTTCATATATCTTACGGTAATCTCGCCCTCTCTCTCTCTCTCTCTCTCTATTCATATATCTTAATAAAAGCTGATATACCAGGCTCGCTCTCTCTCTCTCTCTCTCTCTCTCTCTCATATCTTAATATAAGCTGATATACCAGATTTATTCTCTCTCTCTCTCTCTCTCTCCTCTCTCTCTCTCTCTTCTCTCTCTCTCCCTCTCTCTCTCTCTTCATATATCTTACGGTAAACTGATTCACCAGATTCATTCTCTCTCTCTCTCTCTCTCTCTCTCTCTCTCTCTCTCTGGGTAATGTCTTCCATGTGTTCATTTCGTAGTCTCGCTCTGACAATCTTTTCTATTGCATTGATTGGAGGACAGAAGTATTCACTTTCCTAGTATTGGCTGCTGCAATCCCAGTTCCATTAAGAAATACTTCTGAGAAGATTCTATTTTGTCTTTTCTTTTCATCTTTTTATTTTTGTATATTATGTTTATAGTTTTTTAATCAAATACAAATACTATTTAATGCATATTTATGAAAAAATGGACTCTTAAAAAAATGGGCATTTTAACATTTTTTTCATTCTTTTATAGTCTCGTTTAGGGCTTTTTTTTATTTTTGTATATATTTTTAAGAATTTTTAATCAAATAAAAGCGCTATTGAATATACATTTGGAAAAATAATGGAAAATTTATTGAAAATTTCTTTTGCAATTCTTTTTCTCATTTTACAGCCTCGTTCAGGCTTTTATTTATTATTTTATGTGCTATTAGTGGTCTTTTTTAATCAAATAAAAATGCTACTCAATGTACTTAAAAAAAGAGGTATTATTTCGAAGAAGAGCATTTTTTCTTCTTTTCCTTGATCATATTACAGCCCAGTTTAGGCTACTCATTATTTTATATACCGCTTAAAGTTTTTTTAATCAAATAAAAGTGCTTTTGAATGCCATTTTTTTTTTTTAAATATGCTAAAGTTCTTTGATACAGATAATTACATAGATGTCAATTCGATTTTTAATTGGATCTTGATTAAACATTGGCTTTCTTTAATTTTCGAGTTATTATCGCACCAGCGAAGTTGGAATGATGTTATGTTTTCGCCCCTGTTTGTGTGTGTGTCTGTTTGTGATCAGCTTCCTGGCCACAATTTTAATCGTAAGGTAATGAAACTTGCAGAGATTTACTGTTATGTAAAAAGCAGGAAATAATTTAATTTCAGAATGTCAAGGTCACGGTCCAGCAAAATGTCCAATTCACGTAATCAGCCACAAGTTTAGACATTGTTGCCACATAGACTTCAAACATTGTTCATATTTTGAGTGTATGAAAATCCACGTCAATTAATATATGGTAAAGGCAAAGGTCAAGGTCAAGGTCGAACAAAATGTCTTGAAATAAGCTGCCGCGGCAGAGGTATGCCAATGATTAAACGTTAAAGTCAAAGGTCAAGGTCAAGGTCGAGCAAAATGTCTTGAAATAAGCTGCCGCGGCAGAGATATGCCAATGATTAAACGTTAAAGTCAAAAGTCAAGGTCAAGGTCGAGCAAAATGTCTTGAAATAAGCTGCCGCGGCAGAGGTATGCCAATGATTAAACGTTAAAGTCAAAGGTCAAGGTCAAGGTCGAGCAAAATGTCTTGAAATAAGCTGCCGCGGCAGAGGTATGCCAATGATTAAACGTTAAAGTCAAAGGTCAAGGTCAAGGTCGAGCAAAATATCTTGAAATAAGCTGCCGCGGCAGAGGTATGCCAATGATTAAACGTTAAAGTCAAAAGTGAAGGTCAAGGTCGAGCAAAAGGTCGAGAATAAGCTGCCGCGGCAGAGGTATGCCAATGATTAAACGTTAAAGTCAAAGGTCAAGGTCAAGGTCGAGCAAAAGGTCTTGAAATAAGCTGCCGCGGCAGAGGTATGCCAATGATTAAACGTTAAAGTCAAAGGTCAAGGTCAAGGTCGAGCAAAAGGTCGAGAAATAAGCTGCCGCGGCAGAGGTATGCCAATGATTAAACGCTAAAGTCAAAGGTCAAGGTCAAGGTCGAGCAAAAGGTCTTGAAATAAGCTGCCGCGGCAGAGGTATGCCAATGATTAAACGCTAAAGTCAAAGGTCAAGGTCAAGGTCGAGCAAAAGGTCGAGAAATAAGCTGCCCGCGGCAGAGGTATGCCAATGATTAAACGCTAAAGTCAAAGGTCAAGGTCAAGGTCGAGCAAAAATGTCTTGAAATAAGCTGCCGCGGCAGAGGTATGCCAATGATTAAACGCTAAGGTCAAAGGTCAAGGTCAAGGTCGAGCAAAAGGTCGAGAAATAAGCTGCCGCGGCAGAGGTATGCCAATGATTAAACGTTAAAGTCAAAGGTCAAGGTCAAGGTCGAGCAAAAGGTCGAGAATAAGCTGCTGTGGCGAAGGTCATGCTCTACCGAGTGACCCTCTAGTTTGTTGTATTAAATATAGCAAATAAAAACTAAAATTCACGCGAAATGCAAATCCATTAATCATCTTTTATTAACGACCTCACTTGTAGGGCGAAAAGAGAGATATGTCCGCG
>NC_090726.1:199414933-199427433 GCF_036898095.1 Palaemon carinicauda
TGCCAATGATTAAACGTTAAAGTCAAAAGTCAAGGTCAAGGTCGAGCAAAATGTCTTGAAATAAGCTGCCGCGGCAGAGGTATGCCAATGATTAAACGTTAAAGTCAAAGGTCAAGGTCAAGGTCGAGCAAAATGTCTTGAAATAAGCTGCCGCGGCAGAGGTATGCCAATGATTAAACGTTAAAGTCAAAGGTCAAGGTCAAGGTCGAGCAAAATATCTTGAAATAAGCTGCCGCGGCAGAGGTATGCCAATGATTAAACGTTAAAGTCAAAAGTGAAGGTCAAGGTCGAGCAAAAGGTCGAGAAATAAGCTGCCGCGGCAGAGGTATGCCAATGATTAAACGTTAAAGTCAAAGGTCAAGGTCAAGGTCGAGCAAAAGGTCTTGAAATAAGCTGCCGCGGCAGAGGTATGCCAATGATTAAACGTTAAAGTCAAAGGTCAAGGTCAAGGTCGAGCAAAAGGTCGAGAAATAAGCTGCCGCGGCAGAGGTATGCCAATGATTAAACGCTAAAGTCAAAGGTCAAGGTCAAGGTCGAGCAAAAGGTCTTGAAATAAGCTGCCGCGGCAGAGGTATGCCAATGATTAAACGCTAAAGTCAAAGGTCAAGGTCAAGGTCGAGCAAAAGGTCGAGAAATAAGCTGCCGCGGCAGAGGTATGCCAATGATTAAACGCTAAAGTCAAAGGTCAAGGTCAAGGTCGAGCAAAATGTCTTGAAATAAGCTGCCGCGGCAGAGGTATGCCAATGATTAAACGCTAAGGTCAAAGGTCAAGGTCAAGGTCGAGCAAAAGGTCGAGAAATAAGCTGCCGCGGCAGAGGTATGCCAATGATTAAACGTTAAAGTCAAAGGTCAAGGTCAAGGTCGAGCAAAAGGTCGAGAAATAAGCTGCTGTGGCGAAGGTCATTGCTCTACCGAGTGACCCTCTAGTTTGTTGTATTAAATATAGCAAATAAAAACTAAATTCACGCGAAATGCAAATCCATTAATCATCTTTTATTAACGACCTCACTTGTAGGGCGAAAAGAGAGATATGTCCGCGTGTTTTTCATTTACGTAATATTGACATAAACATTCGAATCGAGCGTAAAAAAATACCCGTCATTTAACTTTAAAAAAAAAAAACTGTTTGTTCCATTAGGGGGAGCTATTCATATCTTTGCCTAACCCGAAAGGTTTTATTGATGAAAGAAAATAACGCACGCTGATTACACGTTTATTTAATGATAATCGGGCTTTTTCAAAGCACGCTCGAATGTTGAATTCTAATAATTAAATGCTGTTGTAATGTTTCATTTGTTTACGAATGCTGTTATCAGCAGTCATTGTCTGGCCCTGCCTAGTCCTAGGTTTGGTGGAGAGGGGGGCTTTGGTGCTGGTTATTATTATTATTATTATTATTATTATTATTATTATTATTATTATTATTATTATTATTATTATATCACTCCCCATTAAAACTGTTAAAATGTTGGAAGACTAATTTGTATTACAGAAAAGTATATTGTATCCTTATTTTTCATTTTATTTTGATTTCAAAATAATTTTACCTCGTTTCTCTTACGTTGTTAATAGTTTATATAGGACATATCTGTTTTGACGTTGTTACTGTTTTTAGAATGATTTATTGTTAATTTATTCTCATCATTTATTTATTTCCTTATTTCCTTTCCTTACTGCGCTATTTTTCCCCATTGGAGCCCTTGAGTTTATAGCATCTTGCTTTTCCAACTAGAGTTGTAGCTTGGCTAGTAATAATAATAATAATAATAATAATAATAATAATAATAATAATAATAATAATAATAATAATAATTTGGTTATTCAGTTTACCAGCTATTACACTGTAATTGTTTCGTGAGTACATGATATTTACCGTGTTCTTTTACTTTTATTTTACTCTTTTACTCTGGTTTTATGATTATAACCTTTAATTAATTACTAAATACTACTTACGTATTCTCTCGAACTATAGTTAATTATCCTTGAAAGTTTAAAGGCTGCTCTTGAAGTGCAGAGGCAAGGTACATAGACAATGACCTAGCTAGCACAACAGTTCCCTAGAGACTGATAATATACATATGAAGCAGCGAAGCCCCCCTCTCCACCCAAGCTAGGACCAGGGATGGCCAGGCAATGGCTGCTGATGAGTCACCAGCTAGAACTATATGCTCCCGCAAAACCCCATACTTAGCTCATAAGGATGGTGGGGTTGCAGTCACTACAAGGAACTATCGAGTTCGAGCGGGTCTCGAACCCCATTCGAGGAGAACGTTAGGCAGGGTTCTTCCAATAGAACGCCACAATCTATAATTGATAACAATACTATTTTCACAATCCCTCGAGCTATAGTTACTAGTTTAATTATTTCTCTATGAAATAAAAACAGTAATTAAGAAAAACTCGAAAGGCAGTCAAAAATTTTATTAATTTTATTGTAAAGATTGAGGTACCCCCCCCCCCCGCCGGTTATTAAAAATACCGAGTGCTTGTTGCCATAAATAGATGAAGGGGGTCGTAATGAGGATTTATTATAAGGAAATTCCCCCCCCCCCCTTTTTTTTGCGAATTATCCAACCAGATTGGTTAAACAGCTAGTGTTCTCAACGTTAATTGATTTTACAATATAACATTTGATTTTGTAGGAATGATTAACATTACAGTTTGCAAATATTTTTTGCGTTTAACGTCTTCATTAATATCAACATTATTGCTGCAGCTGAATAATATTTCATTGCAATATGTGTTTATAGTCTCTTATATATTACTGCACAAGTGTAGAATAAGTCCTCTTGATGTAACAATTATTCGGTATCCTTGTGTATTAATTACGTCAAGGATAGACTAAATAGTTTCATGTGTCTGAAATCAGATTACATAAGTGATAAGTATGTCATGACTGAGATTTTGTGGGCACGTGTTGAGAATGGGTGATGGGGAGGGAATGAGGATAGCTTGGGAGGAACCTGTTATGGGGAGAAGATCAAGATGAAGGGAAAAGAATTAGATGGAGAGATAAGGTGAAGGATGATAAGGAGAGGAGAGTTTGGTGGAAGAGGATGCCTCTGATAGAAGGCATTGAAGAGGGTGCATCAGGCAACCGACCCCTAAATGTAGGGATAACGGTGGGAAAGAAGATGATAAGGTGAAGGATGATATGGAGAGAAGAAGGCTGATGGTAGAGGATGCCTTTGATAGAAGGCATTGAAGAGGGCACATCAGGCAACCGACCCCTTAATGTAGGGATAACGGTGGGAAAGAAGATGATAAGGTGAAGGATGATATGGAGAGAAGAAGGCTGATGGTAGAGGATGCCTTTGATAGAGGGCATTGAAAAGGGCGCATCAGGCAACCGACCCCTTAATATTGGGATAACGGTGGGAAAGAAGATGGTAAGGTGAAGGATGATATGGAGAGAAGAAGGCTGATGGTAGAGGATGCCTTTGATAGAAGGCATTGAAGAGGGCGCATCAGGCAACCGACCCCTTAATGTAGGGATAACGGTGGGAAAGAAGATGATAAGGTGAAGGATGATATGGAGAGAAGAAGGCTGATGGTAGAGGATGCCTTTGATAGAGGGCATTGAAGAGGGCGCATCAGGCAACCGACCCCTTAATGTAGGGATAACGGTGGGAAAGAAGATGATAAGGTGAAGGATGATATGGAGAGAAGAAGGCTGATGGTAGAGGATGCCTTTGATAGAGGGCATTGAAGAGGGCGCATCAGGCAACCGACCCCTTGATGTAGGGATAACGGTGGGAAAGAAGATGATAAGGTGAAGGATGATATGGAGAGAAGAAGGCTGATGGTAGAGGATGCCTTTGATAGAGGGCATTGAAGAGGGCGCATCAGGCAACCGACCCCTTGATGTAGGGATAACGGTGGGAAAGAAGATGATAAGGTGAAGGATGATATGGAGAGAAGAAGGCTGATGGTAGAGGATGCCTTTGATAGAGGGCATTGAAGAGGGCGCATCAGGCAACCGACCCCTTGATGTAGGGATAACGGTGGGAAAGAAGATGATAAGGTGAAGGATGATATGGAGAGAAGAAGGCTGATGGTAGAGGATGCCTTTGATAGAGGGCATTGAAGAGGGCGCATCAGGCAACCGACCCCTTAATGTAG
Source organism: Palaemon carinicauda (assembly GCF_036898095.1). Taxonomy (NCBI): domain Eukaryota; kingdom Metazoa; phylum Arthropoda; class Malacostraca; order Decapoda; family Palaemonidae; genus Palaemon; species Palaemon carinicauda. Next base: position 199,419,056 of record NC_090726.1, read on the forward strand.
GGATAACGGTGGGAAAGAAGATGATAAGGTGAAGGATGATATGGAGAGAAGAAGGCTGATGGTAGAGGATGCCTTTGATAGAGGGCATTGAAGAGGGCGCATCAGGCAACCGACCCCTTAATGTAGGGATAACGGTGGGAAAGAAGATGATAAGGTGAAGGATGATATGGAGAGAAGAAGGCTGATGGTAGAGGATGCCTTTGATAGAGGGCATTGAAGAGGGCGCATCAGGCAACCGACCCCTTAATGTAGGGATAACGGTGGGAAAGAAGATGATAAGGTGAAGGATGATATGGAGAGAAGAAGGCTGATGGTAGAGGATGCCTTTGATAGAAGGCATTGAAGAGGGCGGATCAGGCAACCGACCCCTTAATGTAGGGATAACGGTGGGAAAGAAGATGATAAGGTGAAGGATGATATGGAGAGAAGAAGGCTGATGGTAGAGGATGCCTTTGATAGAAGGCATTGAAGAGGGCGCATCAGGCAACCGACCCCTTAATGTAGGGATAACGGTGGGAAAGAAGATGATAAGGTGAAGGATGATATGGAGAGAAGAAGGCTGATGGTAGAGGATGCCTTTGATAGAAGGCATTGAAGAGGGCGCATCAGGCAACCGACCCCTTAATGTAGGGATAACGGTGGGAAAGAAGATGATAAGGTGAAGGATGATATGGAGAGAAGAAGGCTGATGGTAGAGGATGCCTTTGATAGAAGGCATTGAAGAGGGCGGATCAGGCAACCGACCCCTTAATGTAGGGATAACGGTGGGAAAGATGATGATAAGGTGAAGGATGATATGGAGAGAAGAAGGCTGATGGTAGAGGATGCCTTTGATAGAAGGCATTGAAGAGGGCGCATCAGGCAACCGACCCCTTAATGTAGGGATAACGGTGGGAAAGAAGATGATAAGGTGAAGGATGATATGGAGAGAAGAAGGCTGATGGTAGAGGATGCCTTTGATAGAAGGCATTGAAGAGGGCGCATCAGGCAACCGACCCCTTAATGTAGGGATAACGGTGGGAAAGAAGATGATAAGGTGAAGGATGATATGGAGAGAAGAAGGCTGATGGTAGAGGATGCCTTTGATAGAAGGCATTGAAGAGGGCGCATCAGGCAACCGACCCCTTAATGTAGGGATAACGGTGGGAAAGAAGATGATAAGGTGAAGGATGATATGGAGAGAAGAAGGCTGATGGTAGAGGATGCCTTTGATAGAAGGCATTGAAGAGGGCGCATCAGGCAACCGACCCCTTAATGTAGGGATAACGGTGGGAAAGAAGATGATAAGGTGAAGGATGATATGGAGAGAAGAAGGCTGATGGTAGAGGATGCCTTTGATAGAAGGCATTGAAGAGGGCGCATCAGGCAACCGACCCCTTAATGTAGGGATAACGGTGGGAAAGAAGATGATAAGGTGAAGGATGATATGGAGAGAAGAAGGCTGATGGTAGAGGATGCCTTTGATAGAAGGCATTGAAGAGGGCGCATCAGGCAACCGACCCCTTAATGTAGGGATAACGGTGGGAAAGAAGAAGATAAGGTGAAGGATGATATAGAGAGGAGAGTTTATTGGAGAGGATGCCTTTGTTAGGAGGCATTGAAGAGGCAGCATCAGGCAACCGACCCCTTAATGTAGGATAACGGTGGGGAAGAAGAAGAGGAGTCTTGACAATGTTTGCCGCTCAGTATAAGAGTAAGAGGATGGAGTTCCTCAGAGCCAGGTGTGTCAGCAATTCCTATATCCAACTGTACCTCTTTAAGTTGTTGTTGAAACACACAAAAGAATTTCTCTCTTAATACATTATATCCTCTTACATAAAAGGATATTTAACACATAGTGACACTGGTTAGGGTTAATTTGGCTGACCTTTTGCTCGACCTTGACCTTGACCTTTGCCCCTGGACTTAGAAAATTTAAAAACTTTCACGTCTCAACGTAACAATTAATCCCTGAAAGTTAGATTAATCTATGAGTAAAATTGTGGCCAGAAAGGTGTTCACACTCAAACGACATTACCTTTGACCTAGCACTCAGAAATTTGAATCGCTTCCATGTCTCTATATAACAAGTAATTCATGAAAGTTTCAATACTCTATGAATAATATTGTGGCCAGGAAGTTGTTCACACAAACTACCTTTTGCTCAACCTTGACCTTTGACCTAGGACTTAGAAAATCAAATCACTTCCATGCCTCAATATAACTATTAATCCCTGAAAGTTACACTACTCTATGAGTAAAATTGTGGCTAGAAAATTGTTCACACAGACACGACTTTTTGCTCGACCTTGACCTTCAACTTGACCTTTGACCTAGGACTTAGAAAATTGAATCGCTTCAACTTCTCAACATAGCAATAAAGCCCTGAAAGTTTCAATACTCTATGAATGATATTTTGGTCAGGAAGTTGTTCACAAACAAACGACCTTTTGCTCGACCTTGACCTTTGACCTGGGCCTTAGAAAATCAAGTCACTTCCATGCCTCAATATAACAATTAATTCCTGAAGGTTTCACTACTCTACGAGTAAAATTGCGGCTAGTCAGTTGTTCACAAACAAACAAACAAAAACATACAAACCATCAAACAGACAAACATCAGTCGAAAACATAACCTCCTCACCAACTTCGTTGGCGGAGGTAAAAATGATGATAACACCAGCAGAATCAGCCCTGATAACATTCATGCAGGCTCCCGTGAGGCGTGTGTGTGATGTCAGGAAATAAAAGCTGAAATGTTCTGAAATATTCTGAAATATTCTGTGAAAATGTTTGAACGCGTCGGCACAAGTCATCAATAGTACCGAAGGCAAATTGATTGATAAGGAAGTTGCCAATATTGCTTTTGCAATAAGGAAGCGTTGCATTTTCGTATTGTCTTTGCATGATTTTTTTTCCCCCGTGGTGAAATATCTTACGAGCATGTTTCTGGTCCGGAGCATTGCCTAACTAATTGGTTTGAAATGGTGCCATGCAATTTTTAAAGGTTGGATGACTTTGCAGTTTGTGTTTGTGTTATATATATATATATATATATATATATATATATATATATATATATACATACACATATATGTATATATATAACTTAAATAAATAAATATATATGTATATTTAATATATATGTATATATATACTGTATATATACACGTGTGTGTATATTGAAATAATAAACACATAAATATATATATATATATATATATATATATATATATATATAAATATACTGTATATATATACTTACATATATATGCACACACACACACACATATATATATATATATATATGTATATATATATATATATATATATATATATATATATAAATTCTATATATTTATATGCATATATAAACAACAAAAAATACTGCCGTTTCTAGTCCACTGCTGGACAAAATACTCAGACGTGTCTTTATTCATGTTAGGTTTGGTCATTTTCATGACTGCGCTAGCCACAGTGGATTGGTGAGTGTGAGAGACATTAATCTGATAGCTCACAGCAAACCAACCTAGTATGGACAGCCCTGCCCAGTACAGCTTGGCTGATCATGGCGATACACAAACCCTTCCATCACTTCAATGTATACTCTCTTAGAAGGGGTTTATATATATATATATATATATATATATATATATATATATATATATATATATATATTACTATGATCATTTATGCTGGCAATAATATAATTATGCAGATTGATTTTAAGGTCATTGGAGTCAATTAAAGCTATGCAGTCCTTTGCATTGACCAATTTTGTAATATGATTTGATGTACAGTTAGACACATGAATTCCTGGTATACCCTGCTCTCACGCCGTTACTGTGCAGCAAATAACCAAACAGATAGCGTATGGAGAGATGGTAGAGTTGGTGGACGGGGCTAAGCAGAGGAACTCTCTGCGCAGTAAGGGTGTGAAAGGGTACACCTTCTCCAGAGTGAGGGTGTGCCAGGAACTCTTGTATCCGACTGTACATCCAGCCTGTTGAAGGGCTGATAAGGTTAAAGGTGTCTGGTTTCGGTTCCAGTTTCATGAGAATAGATGCTCACCAGAACGTCAGTCGGCCAAGCTCAATCTCATACTGAGGTGCCCATCCACGCTAGTGGCCTCGTCAGTAAATAGCTTGAAATCACAGTCCCAGCTGGGATCGATCTGCTGGAATGCAAATGCTAGGCAAACACGTTACCACTATACTAGCCAGGAGGCTAGTACTCTGTACAAGCCAGGAGGCTAGTACAGTGTACTAGACATGTTTCTTTGCATAAGCTGATGTGTTTGCATGACAAGCAGTCTTATGTATAGTTTTGGTTCTTAATTACTTACTGGTTTTTTTTATCTAACTTAATTACCTAATAATGACTTGATGACTTAGTATGAGCAGTTTGGCGTATATTCTCTTTCGTTATATCATTGTTTATTACAGTATAAAATTCTCTCTCTCTCTCTCTCTCTCTCTCTCTCTCTCTCTCTCTCTCTCTCTCTCTCTCTCTCTCTCTCTCTCTCTCTCGTCAAGTTTATCACTGGTGAAAACAGTTTTCTCTTTTGATAATCATCCTCATTAGAACCCCTCTCCACCCTTCTACTCCTACCCCCCCCCACCCCACCCACGTCTCCTTATAAGCTACGACATCATAAATAAGACTCCCAAACGACATATAAGTAAAGCAGCATAATTATAAAAGGAAAATATCCAGTCGAAACTCAAAGAGCTTAACTGTGTCCTCATCGCCATGCCTCGTGTCATCTCATTAGGTCGAAATTAATTTTTACAGCTCGCTCGCATCTCCTAGCAACAGGCTCAAGGGCGTCCATCTCTTCCAGACGGCGGTTCCAGGACGTCTAACACTAATCAGGAGGGTGTAGAGGGTGTGCATCGCTTCCAGGAGGGAATCCAGGACGTTCATCACTTCCAGATGGGGTTACAAGGCGTGTATTACTTCCAGATGGGGTTGTCTTCTGGCGTTCCAGGGCGTCCATCACTTCCAGAAGGACGTTCCAGGGCATCCATCACTTCCAGAAGGACATCTCAGGTCGTTCATCACCTCCAGAAGGGAGTTCCAGGGCGTCCATCACTTCCAAAATGGTTTTCCAGGACGTCCATCACTTCAAGAAGGGCGTTCCAAGGCGTCCATCACTTCCAGAAAGACGTTCCAGGACGTCCATCACTTCCAGAAGGACGTTCCAGTGCGTCCATTACTTCCAGAAGGACGTCCATCACTTCCAGAACGACATCTCAGGTCGTTCATCACCTCGAGAAGGGCGTTCCAGGGCGTCCATTACTTCCAGAAGGACGTCCATCACATCCAGAAGGACATCTCAGGTCGTTCATCGCCTCCAGAAGGGCGTTCCAGGGCGTCCATCACTTCCAAAACGGTTTTCCAGGACGTCCATCACTTCAAGAAGGGCATTCCAAGGCGTCCATCACTTCCAGAAGGACGTTCCAGGACGTCCATCACTTCCAGAAGGACGTTCCAGGGCGTCCATTACTTCCATAAGGACGTCCATCACTTCCAGAAGGGCGTTCCAGGACGTCCATCCCTTCTAGAAGGATGTTCCAAGGCATCCTTCATTTCCAGAAGGACGTTCCCGGGCGTTTATCACTTCTAAAGATGGTTCTAGATCGTCCATGACTTCCAGGAGGGAGTCCAGGGCATCTATCACTTCCAGAGGGTGTTCCAGGGCGTCCATCTCTTCAAGAGGCGGTTCCAGGGCGTTTATCACTTCTATAAAGGGGCCCAGTTTTGAAAAGTATGTCCTTTAGGGAGTTCACGTTGGGTAGAGTGATATTACTTCCGGTAACATTCAAGAGGTTTAATGGCCGCTCATGATTGGCAGAGGCAAGAGACAGTGACATTGCCCCTAGAGAATGACCATATATACAAATCATCAGCGCCCAAGCCCCTTCTACGCCCAAGGTAGGACAAGGGAGGGCAATACAATGGCTGTTGATGACTCATTATGTAGACATATCATCATCATCTCCTCCTCCTACGCCTATTAACGCAAAGGACCTATTAGATTTCACCAGTCGTCATTAGAGTTTTTAAATCAGTACTTTTCCATTCATCATCTCATACTTCACGTTTCATATTCCTCAGCCATGTAGTCCTGGGTCTTCCAAATTTTCTAGTGCCTTATGGAGCTCAGTTGAAATTTTGGTGAACTAATCTTTCTTGCGGAGTGCGAAGAGCAAGCTCAAACCATCTCCATCAACCCGTCAGCATGTTCTCATCAAAATAAGGCACTCGAGTAATCTCTCTTATAGTTTCAGTTCTAATTATGTCCTGTTATTTAACTCCCTATATTCTTTTGAGGGCTTTGTTCTCAAATCCACAAAATCTGTTGGATATTGTTTCATTGTCATACTGCGACTTGTGTCCACAGAGTAACACCGATTTCACTAAACTGATATGTCATCTCAGCCGGTTATTCCATCGTATCCAGGGCCTTTCCATCTCTTTAGTTTTTTTTTTTTTTAAAGATAGCTTCGACTTCAAACACATTGAATTCATTAATTGGCACATCAAGGTCTTCCTCCGCTTCAGGTATATCAATCAAATTATTCCCTTCATATCTCATATTCATGACCTCACTGAAGTGTTCCATCCAATGTTGCCTTTCTTCATCTTCTGTTGTTAAAACAGATCCATCTTTCTATTTTATGGGTATATGCTCCCCAAACCCCTTATCCCTTTATTCGTAGCTCACAAGGATGGTAAAGTTGCAGACACCACAAGAAACTATCAAGCTTGAGCATGACTCGAACTCCAGTCCGGCGAATGCCAGGCAGGGACTTTTCCAATGATTAAATTAATGAACTCTACTTTTTTGCCTTTTTCGAATAACTTCAAAAAGCTGTTTGTATTTCATCAGGTTTTGGCACATTCTTTAAGTAGTTATGAAATATGGAATCTTTTGCTGTTTTCGTCCGAGATGATAATAAAAATGAAGCAAAGAATTTGTTTGTGAAAAATTCTAGGAAAATTTTGCATTGCGAGAATTTTTTTTTTTTTTTTTACAGAAAGGCAAAAATGCCAGAAGAGTGTTGAAATCTTATATATTTATACTAAGTTGATATTTAGTTACTCTGTTGTTACGGCACATGTTAACGTATGTGAAGAAATGTGTTAAATATTATATCTAAACTGTTATTGGTCGGCGGTTACCTTCCTCTAGGTAAAGGTGAAAGAGATACGCAGCTTTAGTATGAGGATACTCCAAAATCCAACCATTGTTCTCTTGTCTTGGGTAGTGCCATAGCCTTTGTACCATGGTCTTCCACGGTCTTGAGTTAGAATTGTCTTCTTTGAGGATACACTCAAGCACACTATTCTCTATTTCCTTTCCTTAGTGGGTTATTTTCCCTGTTGGAGCCCTTGGGCTTATAGCATCATGCTGTTCCAACTAGGATTGTAGCTTATCTGGATATAATAATAATAATAATAATAATAATAATAATAATAATAATAATAATAACGTAGACTAGTTTTGCAGAATTTTAAGTTTCTGAAGAACAGAAACTGAAGAAGTTATTTATTGAAAAATTCTAATCAAGTATTTAAGTATACGAGGAATAGTAACGTTTACTAAACTGAAGTTTAAACTGATATGTAATGATTCTGTTTATTTTATTTTATTTTATTAAAGTATTTTGAGCCAAAGATAATTTTATATAGAATTCTTAAAAAATATTGTTTCTTGAGGGAGAGAGAAAGATGTAATTTAGTGCGGAGGGGGAGGGAGATTGGAAGGGAGAGTGGGAGGAGAAGGGAGAGGGTGAGGTGGGGGGTAGGAGGAGGGAGAGGGAAGGGGAAAGGGTGAAGGGGAGGAGAAGGGAGTGTGTAAGGAGGAGGGAGAGGGTGAAGCGGGAGAGTGGGAGGGGGAAGGGAAGGGGCAGGGAGAGTGTGAGGAGAAGTGAGAGGGGAAGGAGGAGGGTGAGTGTGAGGTGGAGGGAGAGGGGAAGGAGGAGGGGGAGTGTGAAGAGGAGGGAGAGGAGGAGGGAGAGGAAGGAAGGGGTAGTTTTGAAGAAAATGTTTTCGCTCTGTTGTATTCTTTTGCATCCGTGAGATGAGGGGATTTCCCTTTTGTTGAGAGAGAGAGAGAGAGAGAGAGAGAGAGAGAGAGAGAGAGAGAGAGAGAGAGGGAGAGATATTTGAAAAGAGGTTATAACAAATGAGAGAGAGAGAGAGAGAGAGAGAGAGAGAGAGAGAGAGAGAGAGAGAGAGAGAAAGAGAGAGAAAGAAATATTTGAAAAGAGGTTATAACAAATGAGAGAGAGAGAGAGAGAGAGAGAGAGAGAGAGAGAGAGAGAGAGAGAGAGAGAGAGAGAGAGAGAGAGGGGGAAATAAGACTTAAGGTGCATAATTAAATTTCCTTTT
>NC_090726.1:199429933-199433014 GCF_036898095.1 Palaemon carinicauda
ATATATATATATATATATATATATATATATACATACACACATTTGAAAACACAAAACAATATCTTTTCAACTTCACATAGCGATGGTGTAACAAAAGAGGTTCCCGACTGCTACCGTTCCCACCCTCCTGTCCTAAGAGCTTCAGAATTCGGGTTTAATTTGCTGTAAATTATACCCTGATAAAAGTCCTCGTCCACCAAAACTTCTCAGCTTTTTAGGGATTTTTTTTTGGGGGGGAGGGGGTTTCAGGGATTTTTTTTCCTTTTTTGAGTTTCAGGGATTCTATTTTTTGGGGTTTCAGGGATTTTTTTTTTTGTGGTTGCAGGGATTCTTTTTTTATTTTGGTTTCAGGGTTTTATTTTTCTTTTTAGGTTTCAGGGATTTTTTTTTTGGTTTCAGGGATTTTTTGGCGGGTTTCAGGGATTTTATTCTTTTTTTTTTTTGGTTTCAGGTATTTTTTTTTGTGGTTTCATGGATTCTTTTTTCATTTTGGTTTCAGGTTTTTTTTTTTTTGGTTTCAGGGAATTTTTTATTTTTGGTTTCAAGGACTTTTTCCTTTTTTTGGGGGGGGTTGAGGTTGTTTTTTTTCTCTTTTTTTCGAGGTTACAGGATTTTATTTTATTTTTGGAGTTTCAGGGATGTTTTTTTGGGATTTTCGGGTATTTTTTGTCTTTTTTTTTTTTTTTTTTTTTGAGTTTCAGGGAATTTTTTTTAGTATCAGGAGAATTTTTTTTGTTTCAGGGATTTTTTATTTTTTAGTTTTAGGGAATTTTATTTTAGTTTCAGGGAAATTTGTTTTTGAGTTTCAGGGATAATATGAGTTTCACGGAAAGTTTTCGAAGTTATGACCAATCGTATTCGAGTTTTGTAAGCTTGACTTGCAACTGGGATTCACGCCTTTCCCTTCTTCATGTCTTATACAGTAGAGAGAAATATTAGATTAAATATTTGCAATTCAAATGTAGGTATCTATAATTATCTTAAAATATATAAGGTTTTCTATTAATGCTATTGGGAGCAATACTTTTATGAAAACGCTCTGATCACAACAACAATATTATGCAGATGATGCTACTCTCTTTGGGATTCAAGTCTTTCCCTTCATGTCTTATTGAGTAGGAGAAATATTAGATTAAATATTTATAATTGAAATGTAGATATCTATACGTATCTTAAATTGTATAAGGCTTTTTATTAATGCTATTTTGAGTAATACTTTTATAAAAACTCTCTGATCTAAGTAACAATATTATGCAGATGATGCTACTCTCTTTGCATTGAATATAGATTAAATATTTTTGATAGAAATACAGATATCTATACGTATTTTAGAATGTGTTAGGTTTTCTTTTAATGCTATTTTGAACAATACTTTTATAAAAACGCTCTGATCTCTATAACAATATTATGCAGATGATTATACTCTCTTTGCATTGGACATAGATTAGATATTTTTAATAGAAAGGCAGATATCCATAAGAATATTAGGATGTTTAAGGTTCTCTATCAATGCTATTGTGAGCAATACTTTTTTATAAAATCGTTCTTGTCACAATAACAATATTATGCAGATGATGCTATTCTCTTTGCATTGAACATAGATTTAATATTTATAATTGAAACGTAGATATCTAGAGGTATCTCATAATGTTTAAGATTTTCTATTAATGCTATTGTGAACAATATTTCTTTAAAAATTCTCTGATCACAATAACAATATTAAGCAGATGATACTACTCTCTCTGCATTGAACATCTGATTCTAGATCTTATCAAGAAGGGAGATATATTAGATATGTAATCACAAAGATAATGTCATTATCTAAAAGTGTCAAATAATATTTAAGTTTTTTTAATAACGCTCTTGTGAGCAATATTTCTATAGGAAATCTCTGATCACGAAGACAATAATATGCAGATGATGCTACTCTCTTTTCATCGAATAGCTATTGAATGTAGATCTAATTAAATAGGGAAAAATAGTAAATTAGATTAATTATTTATAGTTGAAATATAGTTGTCCAAAAGTAACAAATAATGTTGAAGGTTCTTGTGTCTCGCATGTGTTTGCACTTTTATCAACTGACAGTACAATAGAATTTTAGTTATCTAAAACTACCTCATAATTTTTAGGGTTTTCTATTCATGCTTTTGCGAGCAATGTTTCTTTAGAAAAACTCTTTATCACAGAAACAATGTTATGCAGATGGTACTACTCTCTTTGCATCGTATATCTGATTGTAGAACTTATCAAGAAGGGAGAAATATTAGATATTTAAATGACAATTGTATTTTCGTTATCTAAAAGTATCAAATATTATTTGAGTTTTTTTTTTTATAACGCTATTGTGAGCAATATTTCTATAGGAAATCTTTGATCACAAAGACAATATTATGCAGATGATGCTACTCTCTTTGCATCGAACATTTCCTGAATGTAGGTCTTTATGAATATGCATAAATATTAGATTAACTATTTAAAATTGAACTATAGTAATCCAGAAGTAACAAATAATGTTGAAGGTTCTTGTCTCTCGGCTGTGTTTACACTTTTATCAACTGACAGTCCATTTATTTCTGGACATCCATTAAGACCCGTCCATTGTGGTTGAAAGAAGTAAATAAACACTGGCGTTTCTTTTTTGAAAGGTAATCAATGGCCACCGAGGCAATGGATCGTTTTCTCTTCCTAATTTGCTCTTCTCTGAACTCGAAGGATAATGTGATACGTTGAAGGATTCTCTGAGAATTAATATTTCAAAGTGGTCTTGTTGATTTTTCCAAGTGGTGGCTAAACGTAAAGACATTAAAATTTATTATATAGAGTAAATCAGAAATTCTTAATCTCTTTCAATATTTTGTATGTTGTAAGTTGATAGGAGAAACTTTAGAAAATAATAACTATTGTTTAAGGAAATTGATGTTGCATTGCAAAAGTAATGTTGACTACATTATTATTATTATTATTATTATTATTATTATTATTATTATTATTATTACTAGCCAAGCTAGAACTCTAGTTGGAAAAGCAAGATGCTATAAGCCTAAGGGCTCCAACGGGGAAAAATAGCCCAGTGAGGAA
>NC_090726.1:199438514-199443514 GCF_036898095.1 Palaemon carinicauda
TAAAGATTATGTATATATACATATGTATAATGTATGTATATATATATTATATATATATAGATAGATAGATAGATAGATAGATAGATAGATAGATAGATTATATATGTGTATATTGAATTTTTTTATATATAAATATATATATATATATATATATATATATATATATATATATATATATATATATATATATAATTATAATATATTAATATAAATATATGTATATATATTTATATATAGATAGATAAATAAATGATATATCTATACGTAAATTTATTTATATGTATACACCAGTTTATAATTCTTTCAAAAAATATACCATTCCCCACCTCCCCTCTTGGCATTATTGGCTTTTACGTACCCTAACGATAGTCCTTGTTAAAAGAGTTTATGACTCATTTTTCCAAATCCCATTCTTTCTTCCTCTAACAAAATTGAATTGCCCTAAGGACTACATTAAGCTTATGTGGTTTAGCATATGCCTTGAGGTGCCTTTGCTTGCATTTAGGTGGGGGTGGGAGGGGTCATATGCTTGTATTGCAGTTATTTTGGGGGTTATATAGCCTATTTGAAATTCTATTTTAGTGTGACTTTGATGTGTGGCATTGAATTAATTTATATGAAACATATATTCACTTTTTTTCTCATCCTTGTTTCCTTTCCTAACTGGGCTGTTTTCCACTGTTGGAGTTTTGGGCTTATAGAAACTTGCTTTTCCAACTAGGGTTGTTGCTTGGCTAGTAATAATGATAATAATAATAATAATAATAATAATAATAATAATAATAATAATGGTTGGGAAGTATTATAATATTTCTTTAATAAAAAGTATATTGTTAAAGGTATATCAGCAACAAAAGGTAGATTTGAGAACAATGCCCTCAGAAGAATATTGGGAGTTGAATGGCAGGACAGGATTAGAAAGGAAACTATAAGTGTGATTACTCGAGTGTCATATGTGGATGAGATCATGACGAGGGGTAGAAGGAGATGGTTTGGGCCTGCTCTTCGCACTCCCCAAGAGAGATTAGTTCACCAAACGTTTAACTGGGCTCGGCAAGGCACTGGGAGAGTAGGAAGACCCAGGCCTACATGGATGAGGACTATGAAACGTAAACTAAGAGGTGATGAATGGAGAAGTATTTAATTAAAAGCTCACTGCAAACCAACCTGGTATGGGTGGCCTTGACTAGTAAAGCTTTGCTTAATCGTGGTATTACGCAAACCTTTCACGTGCTAAGGTATATATATATATATATATATATATATATATATATATATATATATATATATATATATATATATTGTATCATTTATTTAATATTCATTTACGTCTTTTCCTTCCACCACCTATATGAAGTTAAAATCTAACTCTGTAGTATCTACGAAGCCATTTTTCGTTCCAGCATGAAGTATAATCAAACGACATTCTTTCCCTTATGGCTATCCTACTCGATTGGCTTTAGGTGACGTGGCGTCTATCCAGCATTCTGGAACTCTGGAATTCTGATTCACACAATTTGTCTCTAAAAAACGAAATTGGAAGCTGCCTTGACACTCCTCTCCTTAAGTAATTTGCAGCTATTAACCTTGGCATATTTGAAGCCAATAGAAATAATATGAAGAGATGTTTTGTTAGTTTTGTTACCACTCTAAGATATTTTTTTTTTACTTCAGTTCTTGAATGTTTCGAAGACCAAAACAATCTTTGTTACATGTATTAGAATTCAAGCATATAGTTGTTATAACCGTAAACATAGACACAACTTCAATATTTAGCTTCCTTTGCTGTATACAGAATATATGAAATATCACTTTCAAATAGCTCAGGGATGAAAAATGAGAGAGAGAGAGAGAGAGGAGAGAGAGAGAGAGAGAGAGAGAGAGAGAGAGAGAGAGAGAGAGAGAGAGAGAGAGAGAGAGAGAGAGCTTGCATAGATCGGTGGCCATTTTTTATCAACTTTACATTGATTGGAGTAAAGAAATTTCAGATTGTGATAGCACTTGTATATTAACTGATGAATTTTACAGGAATTTCTTGTGCAAATACATTAAACAAAATTAGCTGTTTTATACTTTTACACAGACGACTTACCAGTAGCAGGCAGGATTATGTGTGTGTGTGCGGGCGAGTGTTATTCCGTAATCCTTCCTCTGGCAATTTTTTTCCCCCCTGTAATCCAATCTAACTTTCCATATTTTCAACAGGCTCCTTTTTATTTTCTTGTTTGCAGTAATATAATACAACATATGGCTTCAGTAAATTAATAACTTTTATAACTACTAGAAGCTAGCCAACCTTGGGTGAAAGTCTTTTTAGAGGGTATTTTAATTATCCTATCAGGTTAATTAGGTCCCGGCTATGGTTAATATGACTAAATTTTTCATCAGAACAAATCTGATTCATTTTTTTGATCAGGTAATGCAAAATATTTTCTCTAATTCAATTTACGAATACTCAAGTTACGAACATTCAGTTAGTCACATGGCACCGGAAATATTGATTTGATTCGAATTATGTATTTTTGGTTGCTTTTGTTTAGTTAATTCAGGTTCATTATCTTGATCAAGTAATGCAAATATTTGCTCTCATTCAACCTACGAACATTCAAACTGTCAACATTTAGGTTACAGTTACCTTGTACCGGAAATATTGATTATGTATGTTTGGTCCCTTTTGTTTAATGAATTCTGATTCAATATCTTGATCATGTAATGCAAAATATGTTCTTCCATTCAACTTACGAACATTCAACTTATTCAACATACGAACATTTCGATTACAGTCAACCTGAAATATTGATTATATTAGAATTATGTATCTTTTGTCCCTTTTGTCTAATGAATTCTGATTCATTATCTTGATCATATGCATACATTTTCTCTCATTCAGCTTAGGGACTTTTCATTTACAGCATAGTCAACTTATACCGGAATTATCGATTTACATTGTTCATGAATAACTAATCAGAGAAATTGATAAAAACGGTCTTTGATCTAACGACATTTCTGATCCAGGAGCATAAATACAGACCTCTACTAATAACCCATTGATGAATTTTCGAATGAATGTATGGAACATTGTCCTCAACGTATAATTAACGTCGACTTAATGGGAGGAAATGGAGGCTGGATGATTTGGCTTTTCGCTGGACATTAAGTGAAATGGTTTTATGTTGGAGAATGATTTGAGCCTTTCAGATTAATGACAATGGCCACTTCAATTACGCCTCTGCTTCCATTGGTTACTGGTTATTGCAAAAGTAATCTCCATTACCCCGAGAGATTAGTTGATTTGTATCATTTGAATGGTTATATTTTTGCTCAATGGTGTTATTATAGATTATAGGAAGTAGGTAGTAGGTTGATCCTGGCTAGTCACCCGTTGGGATACTACCACTAGAGAGTTATTGGGTCCTTTTGACTGGCCAGATAGTATTACATTGGATTCTGCTCTCTGGTTACGGCTCATTTAAGTTTTGCTTACACATACACCCAATAGTCTGGCCTATTCTTTACATATTGTCTTCTGTTCTCATACACCTGACAACACTGAGATTATCAAATAATTGAGGCAGTTGACTAAACATGTAATAATGATAGTTGATTAAAAGTGAAATATAAATTTTCATTTGATTTGTTTTGATTAGTGATTTATTTCAATTATTACTATTATTTTGAGTATTTTAATTACTATATTTTACCCAAAATCTATTTAAAATCTATCCTGAGTAATATTTATTTTGATCCCAACCTCTCTTAGTTTTATACGAAACCTTTTTTTTTATGTCTTATAAAAATTCATTGTGGTATATTGGTATAAACGATATTTCAATTTTATCAATTGAAAAATGAATAAATTTCAAAGTAAATTTATTAATCATTTAAAAAGAAAACATATTAAATTTAATATCTTTTAGAAAAGAAAACATGAATTTTATCATGCATACTACTTTAATATTCCCAGAAAATAAGATACTAAAACTATTAAGACAGAATATGATTCTCTTGTACCAGAAGTCCATATTGCAAGGAAAAGCAAACGGGTATTTTATGCCTTTGATATTTTCCAATTAAGTAATATTGTGGGAAAGTCTCCATTGTTAAACTTCCAAACTGATCTTACTCCGAGACATTTATGAAATTTTGAAAGGCGTTCATAAAACGCCATTATTAAACTCTCGTATAATGTTCGTTCTTTTTTGTCTCTGCGCGGAGCACCGAAGGCTTAGCAGTCGCGCTGTAAATGCCTTATTGAGAGAGAGAGAGAGAGAGAGAGAGAGAGAGAGAGAGAGAGAATTGTTCCAAAAATCTTTTAGTTGCATGAGTGTGTTTATTGAATATGGAAAATATACCATTTGGAGAGAGAGAGAGAGAGAGAGAGAGAGAGAGAGAGAGAGAGAGAGAGAGTGAGAGAGAATATTTCCAAAAATCTTTTAGTTGCATGATTGTGTTTATTGAATATGGAAAATATACCATTTGGAGAGAGAGAGAGAGAGAGAGAGAGAGAGAGAGAGAGAGAGAGAGAATGTTGAAGACCCATAATTTATCCAGAAGTTTTTTAGTTGCATAATTGTGTTTATTGAATATTATTGAAAATATACTATATGGAGAGAGAGAGAGAGAGAGAGAGAGAGAGAGAGAGAGAGAGAGAGAATTATCCTTAGACTTAGACTTTAAACATAATTTTCTTATATATTAGTGTATGCGAGCTGTCAAAAATGACGGCTAGATATTTAAAATATGCATGCATACGTACACACACAGATTCAACCCTTCCCACCCCTCCCCCATTCCTAATTACAACACGGCAGTTTCAGCAATTTGTGGGAGATTGTGGTTTCCGAGTGTAGCTCTCGGTGCACCCTCTTTCTCACCCCAATCCGGGGTAGTGGAGAGATCGAGGAGTCATACGTCTGGCAATGCCGCTGAGCGTGACAGGAAAGAAACCTATATACCAATAATGTAGTTCTTAATCATATATGGAAGATTACAATATATGG
>NC_090726.1:199448514-199468514 GCF_036898095.1 Palaemon carinicauda
AACAGAAGAAGAAGAAGAAGAAAAAGAAGAAGAAGAGAACAATGAACAGGATATGTGTAAGGATGCAGAAGAAATCATTGATATAACCTATGATGCCATCCAACAACATACTTATGAAGAAATAAATTACCAGATGGAAACAAATAATAGACCCAAGAGACTCTACCCGGACCTACATAATTTTAGGGAAGAGCAAGAACAAGAAAAAATAGAAAAGAAGGATATAGTCTGCAATATGCTGAAAAGAGGGAATTGCAGATTTGGCGAAAGATGCTACTACAAGCATCCAAAGATATGCCATAATTATGAAATATATGGTAAATGTGCGTATTTAGACGGATATGGAGACGAATGCAGAGATCTCCATCCAAAAATATGCAAAAACCTAAAAGAAGGAAAAGGATGCATTTACAACAAAAAATGTCGATATATGCATCCTGCAACCATGAATGAAAGTAAGAAAACTCAGCAAACTGAAAAGAAAAATGAAAGCAAAAAAGAAACAAAAAAAGAAACAAAAAAGCAGGCCGTGTATATACCGCGCTTTGAACCAAGAGCCCCAAGATATGAGGCCTTTCAACCTAAACCGGCACATGTAGAACCCAACTACAAAGAATGCATCTATAATGCCAGGGGTTGGTGCAGATATGGGGACAGTTGCAGGTATACACACACAAATAAATATGAAGGCGAAAGAGCAAATATAATAGAAAAGTTGGATTTTTTAATGGCAGAATTCCGGGAAATGAAGAAAAGAACATCATATCAGAACAGGAAGGAAGCATGGGAGAATCCATATTATTACCAATATTAAATAATGGGGATGAAACACAAACCATAATAGTAATGAATGCACAGGGTTTAGTCACGAGTAACTCTAAAAGGAAAATAGAGTTCTTAGAAGAACTAACCCAAATTGAAAAAATAGATATATTAAATATAAGTGAAACATGGTATTCCCAAGAGACTGGCAGTGATGACCAGATAAAGGGTTTCCAAACTTATAGATCAGACAGAAAAAATAGGAATCAAGGGGGAACCGCAATATATGGAAGAGACATAAATCAAGGAAAAGTATGTGAAAAATACAGCAACACAGAATGTGAATTGATTGCGGTAGAATTTGAATTTGAAAAACTAATGAATATTGTAGTTTACAGACCCCCAAACACTAAGGAGTTTGACATAATAATAGAAAAAATAGATGGTATATGTAGAAACCATAAAGACTGGAATATACTCCTATCCGGAGATTTTAACTTTCCTTTCGTGGATTGGAAAGAACGGATAGAAGAAAGTGGTTGTATGTATACATATAAAAAGATAGTAATAGTAGCGCAGAAGATAAGAGGCAATTTGAAAAGCTTCAAGATATGCTATTAGAACATAATATGCAACAAATAAACCACATTCCAACAAGAAAGGAAAATGTCCTAGATCTAGTATTTGTGAATGAGGTGAATTATGTTAAAGAAATAATAGTGTATAACACGGGAATTTCAGACCACAATGTCATAGAATTGATAGTTCATTCCAAAGCAAGTGATCACAGAATTAATAAAAACACAAAACTTTGGGAAGGATATGGAAAATATAACTTTTACAGTAAGAATATAAAATGGTCAGAAATAAATGAAGAACTGGATAAAGAATGGAAAAATGTATTTATAAGTGATAATATACAGGTAAATACGGATATACTGTACAAAATACTGGAGAAAATTGTTGAAAAATATGTACCGAAAAAAAACAATAAACAAAAGACGTGCATACCAAGAGACAGAAGGATCTTATTTCAGAAAATTAAAAAGTGGAAGAAAAATCTTGCAAAAGAAAAAAATGTGTGGAAAATGAGGGAAATAAAATGTAAGATAGAAAATGCAGAACAAAAGATTATACAGTCGAAAGAAAATGAAAAAAGGGACTTAGAAGAAAGGACACTTCAAAATATAAAAAGAAACCCCAAAGTACTTTACTCCTATGCAAAAAAGATGAATAAAAGGAGAATAGAAATAGGCCCTCTAAGAATTGAAGGACGGCTAACGAATGAAAAAAAGGAAATATGCAACATATTAGCAGAAAAATATAAGAGTGAGTTCACGCCAAGAATTGCGAATGAGAATAATGAAACAGAAATGAGAGAAGAAAATGTTGAATATCTAACGGATATAGATATTAATGAAGCAGATATTGTCACGGCTATAAACGAAATTAAAAATGGATCGGCAGCCGGACCAGATGGAGTTCCAGCGATTTTGTTAAAAAAAACTGCAAACACTATCGCGAAGCCACTTGCAATACTGCTAAGACAGAGTATAGATATGAGCGAGATATATGTTAAACATAAATTAGCTTATATAACCCCTATCTTCAAAAGTGGATCAAGACTAGAGGCAAGCAATTATAGACCTGTTAGTCTAACATCACATATTATGAAAGTGTATGAGAGGGTAATAAAAAAGAAAATAATGAACCATTTGGTCAAAAATAATTTGTTTAATATGGGTCAACACGGTTTCGTACCTGGAAAAAGTACACAGACCCAACTGATAGCTCACTATGAAAACATATACAATAATATGATATATGAAAAAGACACAGATGTGATCTATCTAGATTTTGCAAAAGCCTTTGACAAGGTAGACCATAACATATTAGAGAAAAAAATGAGAAAGCATAATATTGTGGGAAAGATAGGAAAATGGGTAAAAGAATTCCTGCAAAACAGAAAACAGATAGTGGTTGCAAATGACGAGAAATCAGATGAAGCCCAGGTAATATCTGGTGTGCCCCAAGGTACGGTATTAGCTGCACTGCTATTTGTTATTATGATCTCAGACATAGACTGTGATGTTGAAAACTCCGTAGTGAGAAGTTTCGCCGATGACACAAGAATAAGTAGAGAAATTACTTGTGATGAAGATAGGAACTCACTACAAAGAGATCTAAACAAAATATATGAATGGGCGGAGATAAATAGGATGGTATTTAACTCCGATAAATTTGAATCAATAAATTATGGAAACAGAGAAGGAATGGTGTATGCATACAAGGGACCTAATAATGAGACAATCACAAACAAGGAAGCAATTAAAGACCTTGGTGTAATTTTAAATAGGAATATGTTATGCAACGACCAAATAGCAACACTGTTGGCTAAATGTAAAGCAAAAATGGGAATGTTATTCAGACACTTTAAAACAAGAAAAGCTGAACACATGATTATGCTTTACAAAACTTATGTGCGTAGTACACTCAAGTACTGCAATGTGATATGGTACCCACACTACCAAAAGGATATTGCGCAAATAGAGAGTGTACAAAGGTCCTATACTGCTAGAATAGAAGAAGTTAAGGACCTTGATTACTGGGAAAGACTGCAATTTTTAAAACTATACAGTCTAGAAAGGAGAAGAGAACGCTACATGATAATACAAGCATGGAAGCAAATAGAAGGAATTGCTGAAAACATCATGGAGCTTAAAGTATCAGAAAGAGCAAGCCGAGGTAGATTAATAGTGCCAAAAAGCATTCCAGGTAAACTGAGAAAGGCGCACAGGACATTAATCCACAACGCACCAGCATCGATAATGCAGCGACTATTTAATGTGCTGCCAGCTCATCTAAGAAACATATCAGGAGTGAGCGCAGATGCGTTTAAAAATCAGCTCGATAAATACCTAAGATGCATCCCAGACCATCCAAGACTGGAAGATGCAAAATACACTGGAAGATGTATTAGCAACTCTCTGGTGGATATACGAGGTGCCTCACACTGAGGGACCTGGGGGAACCCAAACAAAAAATAAGGCATAAGGTAAGGCTCTCTCTCTCTCTCTCTCTCTCTCTTGTCCCCACTGTGAAATAAAACCTCAATTATAATGCCTGAAATCCCAAGCATGTTACAACAACAGCAAAAATCTCTCTCTCTCTCTCTCTCTCTCTCTCTCTCTCTCTCTCTCTCTCTCTCTCTCTCTCTCTCTCTCTCTCTCTCTGACTCTCTCTCTCTCTCTCTCTCTCTCTCTCTCTCTCTCTCTCTCTCTCTCTCTCTCGTTACTGAATCGTTAAGTTTAGGAGAATAGTTTAGTGGGATCAATAATCACCCATAAGGTCTTCCCAGTTCATCCGAATTAACATTCTTTCCTTGAAATACTTTGGGGATCTTCAGATTAAATAATCTTTTGTACGTTTCACTCACTTCCTGGTTTTGCATCTGCTGGCTTTCATAACCTTTTCTTTATGAGACAAGCCTGTCGATTATTATTATTATTATTATTATTATTATTATTATTATTATTATTATTATTATTACTTGCTAAGCTACAACCCTACTTGGAAAAGCAGAATTCTATAAGCCAAGTGGCTCCAACAGGGAAAATAACCCAGTGAGGAAAGGAAGCAAGGAATACAAAATACTTAAAGAACAGTAACAACGTTAAAATAACTATTTCCTATTTAAACTATAAAAATTTAATAAAACAAGAAGGGGAATTAGATAGAATATTGTGCCTGAGTGTACCCTCAAGCAAGAGAACTCTAACCCAAGACATTGTAAGACCATGGTACGGAGGCTATGACACTATCCAAGACTAAAGAACAATGGCTTGATTTTGGAGTATCCTTCTCATGGTGAAGCCCAACAAACTTCCTTTTCCCTATTTACATTTGCTTTGAACCTGGGCTAGGAAAAGGTATCCTTTTAGGAATCTCCTTTTAGTCTCTTCCATTTGAAAACACTGTAACTTTAAAAAAGCGTTATTTTACCTATACCTATTTTTGGTCTCTTCCTTTTTAAAACTCTGGAACTTTAAAAAAGCATTATTTTACCAATACCTATTTTTGGTCTCTTCCTTTTGAAAACACTGGAACTTCAAAAAACACTATTTTACCAATACCTATTTTTTGTCTCTTTAAAACACTGGAACTTCAAAACTCATTATTTTTCCAATTTCCCTTTGGTGTCTTTCATTTTAAAACACTGAAAATTAATAAAAGCATAATTTTATCACTTCCCAATTTTGGTCTCTTCCATTTTAAAACACTGGAACATAAAAAAGTATCATTTTACCAGAACCACTTTTGGGCTCTTCCATTTGAAAACACAGGAACTTAAAAAAAAAAAAAAAAAAAAAAAAACAGTATTTCACCAATATCCTTTTGGTCTTTAGTCTCTTCCATATTAAAACACTGGGAAAGAAACTAGTCTCTTTTCTGGAACATAGGAAGTGAAATTATATTTCCAATTAAAGCCCCAAACCTCTAGAATCAATAAATGGGAATTAAAGAAATGTGAACGCGTGATCTTTTAATCCTTCATTTGCAAAGATGAGGAAATGTAATATCGTGATTCATTAGTCTCTCCAATGGGGATTGTGAATTGAAATGGATCAAAAGTCATTACATGTAACAGGTTTCAAGGTCCGGAGGAGATAATGACCTATATTCGCGGATTGGACAATGATTTGTATTCGCGGATTGGACAATGACCTGTTTTCGTGGATTGGGCAATGAGCTGCATTCGCGGATTGGGCAATGAGCTGCATTCGCGGATTGGACAATGATTTGCATTCGCGGATTGGACAATGATCTATATTCGCGGATTGGACAAACATTTGTATTCGCGGATTAGACAATGACCTAGATTCGCGGATTGGACAATGATTTGTATTCGCGGGTTGGACAATGAGCTGTATTCGTGAATTGGACAATGATTTGCATTCGCGGATGGAAAATGAGCTGTATTCACGGATTGGACAATGATTTGTATTCGCGGATGGAAAATGAGCTGTATTCACGGATTGGACAATGATTTGTATTCGCGGATGGAAAATGAGCTGTATTCACGGATTGGACAATGATTTGTATTCGCGGATGGAAAATGAGCTGTATTCACGGATTGGACAATGATTTGTATTCGCGGATGGAAAATGAGCTGTATTCACGGATTGGACAATGATTTGTATTCGCGGATGGAAAATGAGCTGTATTCACGGATTGGACAATGATTTGTATTCGCGGATGGAAAATGAGCCGTATTCGCAGAATAGACAATGACCTATATTCGCGGAATGGACAGTGACCTGTATTCACGGATTGGACAATGAGCTGTATTCGCAGATTGAACAGTGAGCTGTGTTCGTGGATTGGGCAATGGCTGTATTCGTGGATTTGACAGTGAGTTGTATTCACAAATTGGACAATGAGCTGTGTTCGTGGATTGGACAGTGAGCTGTATTCCCGAATTGGACAATGACCTGTATTCATGGATTGGACAATGATCTGTATTTGCGGATTGGACATTGAGCTGTATTCGCGAATTGGACAATGACCTGTATTCGCAGATTGGACAATGAGCTATATTCCCGAATTGGACAATGACCTGTATTCATGGATTGGACAGTGAGCTATATTCCCGAATTGGACAATGACCTGTATTCATGGATTGGACAGTGAGCTATATTCCCGAATTGGACATTGACCTGTATTCATGGATTGGACAGTGAGCTATATTCCTGAATTGGACAATGACCTGTATTCATGGATTGGACAGTGAGCTATATTCCCGAATTGGACAATGACCTGTATTGGCGGATTGGACAATGAGTGTTGTAAAAACTCAGATTGATCTCTTCAGTTTGTCATTATCATTGAAAGATTTAAAGGTCACTCGTGAATGTCAGAGGCAAGGGACAGTGACTATGCCTTAGCTAGCAGGACAGTCTCTAGAAACTGACCATATATACTGTACATATGACCAATTCCCAAGCCTACTCATACCCAAGCAGGTAGACCTATAGGCTCTCCCAAACCCCCATCCTTAGCTCACAAGGAGGGGGATTTTTGAGACACTAAAAGAAACTATCCAGTTTAAGAGGGACTCGAACCTTAGTCTGGCAACCATCAGGCAGAGACGCTTCCGATAGGCCACCACAACCATATAGTTCATCATTATTGATGCACTATTTGCTATGTTCATTATTTTGAAAATCAAACCACAGCATCCCAGCTTATTGAGGACGAAAGATCAATAAACTTATTGTTATTATTAGCTAAGCTACAACCCTAGTTGGAAAAGTAAAATCATATAAGCCCAAGAGCTCCAACAGGGGAAAATAGCCCTGCTAGGAAAGGAAATGAGGAAATAGATAAACAACATTTAACAAAATAGTTTAAAAACAGTAACAACATCAAAGAAGATATTTCATATATAAACTATAAAAAGACTTATATCAGCCTGTTCAACATTAAACCATTTGCTGCATGTTTGAACTTCTAAAGTTTCACCAATTCAACTCCCGATTAGAAAGATCATTTCACAACTTGGTCACAGCTGGAATAAAACTTCTAGAATACTATGTAGTATCGAGTACCTCACGATGGAGAAGGGTACAGTTTATTATAATAATTCCGACGTAAGATTACTCTGTAGAATTGGAGTAATATAAACTGTGGAGAATAATTTGTTTCTCAAATCTATCCCAGCGATTTGTTACGCAAGAATAGTTCGAAATGGACATATATCTGGATTCTGGGCTTTGATTAAGTCCAGTAATCATCAATATGAAGAGGAATATTCCTTTCAGAAATGTAGATGGATATATACGATTAATCTGTGTTTGGTTTATTTAGACTGGAGGCTCCTAGAAATTCAAATGTTTGCTATATATCTCAACGTTATCATCATCATTATCATCATTCGCCAAGCTACAACCCTAGTTGGAAAAGCAGGATGCTATAAGCCCAAGGGCTCCAACAGGAAAAATAGCTCAGTGATGAAAGGAAACAGAAAAATTAAATGTTTTATGAACAACATTAAAATAAATATTTTCTTTATAAACTATAAAAACTTTAACAACATGAAAGGAAAAGAAATTAGGTAGAATAGTGTGCCCGAGTGTACCCTCAAGCAAGAGAACTCTAAGAGGTTTGATCAATTTACAATATTTTAGAGTATTATGATATTACAAAATGTACAATTAGTTACAGAAAGTGCCTTGCTTTCCCTAGGAATGATATGCTGGTGTATTAATATACTTGGTTGGTTTGCTGTGTGCGATCAGACAAAAAATTCCCACCATCACCAATCCGCACTGGCCAGCGTGGTGATGAAAACTGGCCAAAGGCCTCAGACATATGAATTAACATGTCTGAGGTCTTTGTCCTATAGTGGACTAGAAACGTGTGTGTTTGTTTTTTATATATAATGATACTTGTCCATAAGAAAAATTGGAGAGCACTCAGAGAGTGCAGACCTCCTCCACGGCAGCTTATTTCTTGAAACCAGCTTGCCTTTCCCAGAATCAATTTAGACCGTAGGTGTATGTAAAGTCTGTGTGACAACCATATGCGAACTTGGGATTAAGGTTAGCGATAATTCGGTCGACCTTTTGCTCGACTTTGACCTTGACCTTTGACCTAGGTCTTTGAAAATTTAATCACTTCCACGTCTCAGCATAACAATTAATCCCTGAAACTTTTATTGCTCTATGGGTAATATTGTGAAAAGGAAATTGTTCACAAACAAACAAACAGAAACTGACAAACAGGGACGAAAACATAACCTCCTACCAACTTTGTTGTTATATGTATATATATATATATATATATATATATATATATATATATATATATAATATCTCTATCTATCTATCTATCTATCTATCTATCTATATATATATATATATATATATATATATATATATATATATATATATATATATATAATTGCTAAGCTACAACCCTAGCTGGATAAGCAGAATGCTATAGGACCAGGAGCTCTAACAGGGAAAATAGCCCAGTAAGGAAACAAGATAAAAAGTACAATTCCAACAATCACAGACGAAATAATCAAAGAGTTATGCTTGTTAATTGTTACAGCCAAAGACATAAACTGCTATTGTGTGAGAGGCTCTTGGAAATATGACAAAATTATTCTCTTTTCACATAAATAGGCAGAAAAACCTATGCTTGTTAATTGTCACAGACAAAGACATAAACTGTTACAAAATTATTCTTCTTTCACTTATGTAACCAGAAAAACCTTTACAAATAAATTGATACAATTTGACCAAAGGCAAAACCTTTAATCCCTGGACCACACAGACTCTGGAGTTTCAAAGAAATTCAATGAAAAAGTAAATATTCAAAAACTAGTTTATGTTAAAAAGAAATTTCAATGAAAGAGCAAATATTTATATTTTCTTGACTAATAGATATTTTTTTTTTTCAGGGATATCATTGACTCGTTGTATAAATATTTTAATCCATAAATTATCTAAAATGTTTCAGCTTTCTTATTTTTTTTTTTTTTTTTTTTTTTGCTTTTTTATGTTTGCAATTAAAAGTGATATTTTCTACTATCAATTTTCCATTGATTGTCATTTTCATAAATTTTGGGGTACGTAAGTCATCATCATCGTTATTATTATTATTATTATTATTATTATTATTATTATTATTATTATTATTATTATTATTGTTATTATTATCAGCTAAGATACAACCATAGTTGGAAAATCTGGATACTAGAAAGCCAAGGGCTCCAACATGGAAATATATCCCAGAGAGGAAAGGAAAAGAGAATATGAATAAACTAAATGAAGAGGAATGTATAATCAATATAAAATATTTCAAGATGAGTTAAAAACGTTTAAGATATATGTGACTTATGAACTATGAAAAGAGCCTTATGTCAGCCTGTTCAACATAAAAACATTCATTCCAAGTTTGATTCAACGGCCTGATTAAGAAGATCATTCCACAATAAGGTCATAGCTAGAATAAAGTGTTTAGATTACTCATGAATGCGTTGCCTTGATAAGAAATAACTGTTTGTTTGTGTGTATAAATCATGTCCAAACCAAAATTTTATTTGAATGTATATACACTAATTAATGCTACGGTAAGCAGCTCTTGTAGAAGGACATTCCAAAAATCAAACCATTTTTCTCTGGTCTTCGATAGTGCCATAACCTCTGTACCATGGCCTTTTTCTGTCTTGGGGTAGAGTTTTCTTGCTTGAGGGTACACCCGGGCAAACTATTTTATCTTATTTCTCTTCCTCTGGTTTTTCTTAAAGCTTTTATAGTTTATATTGAAGTTATTTTAATGTTGTTACTGTTCTTAAAATATTTTATATTAATTGTTAATTACTTTTCTTGTAGTTTCCTTATTTCCTTTCCTCACTGGGCTATTTTCCCTGTTGGATCCCTCGGGCTTATAGCATTCTGTTATTCCAACTAGGGTAGTAGCTTAGCAAGTAATAATGATAATAATAATAATAATGACAACAAGATAAGAGACGAGAAAGAAAAATCGTAATATTTACATCAGTTTGTTCAAATATTTGAATATTGCAGAAGTTAAAACTTGCAGCAAATGTTTTTTTTTTGTTGAACAGGCTGACATAAGTATTTTTATAGTTTATATATAAAAGATTTTTTAATGTTGTTACTGTTCTTAAAATATTTTTATTTTAATTGTTCATAACGTCTCTTATAGTTTGTTTATTTCCTTATTTCTTTTCCTCACTGGGCTATTTTTCCCTGTTGGAGCCATTGCTCTTATAGCATCCTGGTTTCCCAACTAGGGTTGTAGCTTTGCTAATAATGATAATAATGTTAATAATAATAATAAAGATTAAAATAATAATAATAATAATAATAATAATAATAATAATAATGATAAAGAATAGTAATTAATAATAGATATTAATAAGTAATAGCTAATAATAGATAATAAATAATAAATACATAATAAATATTAATAAATAATGATAAATAATAAATGATAATGAATAATAAATAATAATAAATATTAAATATTAAATGATAATGAATAATAATAAGTAATAAATAATAATAATAATAATAATAATAATACAAGCAGCGTAATATCTCTAAAAACGACCCCATATTTTTCCAATGTTCTCCTCGCAGTCAGCTTTAATTAGTAACTTGAACCTGTCTGAAATTTTAATTATTTTGAAAAAAAAAATCTTCCCTTCAGAAACGATTATTTAAGGGTGTAAAACGCTCTGTTCCTCAGCTGATAAGAAACCTGTCTCTAAGCTAAAGTTATTGAGCCTTATTCAATCATCACAGGGCTTTTAAAATACATTTAGATACAAAGAAATTCTATTGAACACATATGATAGAATTCATGAATAAATTTGTTAGATTTAGCCCGAGGGATTGGTAAATACCTGGGTGGTACCTGTTAATAGGGGTTGCAGACATGATAAGAGAGTCGGGACTAAGGTGGTTTGGACATGTGGTAAGGATGTGTGACCGGGAGACAATAAAAAGGAATTGGTTGGATCCTGTTAGGGGTAGAATGTCAAGATGTATGTAAAGGAAGAAAGTGGTGAAGCTCCAGGGATTGCTGAATACCTGGGTGGAACCCGTTAATAGAGGTTGCAGAGAAGATAGGAGAGTCGAGACTAAGATGGTTTGGACATGTAGTAAGGATGTGTGAACAGGAGAGAATAAAAAGGAATTTGGTTGGATCCTGTTTGTGGTAGAGGGTCAAGATGTATGTGAAAGAAGGAAGTGATAAATTGAGGGTGGATTTGGAAATGAAGGGCTAGTGGAATATACATAAGATTATTTGAAAAAGACACATCAAGGCAACCGACCCCTTAGCTTAGGGATAAAGTTTGGGGTGGGCAAAAAGAGTTAAGAAGGTGATTTTTATTACAATTGAGGCTGATTTGGAAATATACATATCTACCAGAGTGGTGATTCACCTTATGTGTTCCAGATATTTTTATGTCAGTATATTTTCTCACAAATTGTGTAGATTTATTCAAAGATTTTATATCGTCCTTCATACATTTTACTGGACATTCAATTAGTGTTTTACTTTTTAATAGCGTACGAGTTAAATAAACCTTGTTGTTGTTGTTGCACGGGCTCTTGCACACCTTCAGTTTGTAGGTGTTAGGTTAGATTTTTTTTTCTTTTTTTGAAAAGAGGCACCCCTGATACCACAACTACCTTGGTCAGG
Source organism: Palaemon carinicauda (assembly GCF_036898095.1). NCBI lineage: Eukaryota > Metazoa > Arthropoda > Malacostraca > Decapoda > Palaemonidae > Palaemon > Palaemon carinicauda. The sequence continues at coordinate 199,460,521 of NC_090726.1, forward strand.
GTGACAAATACGGTAAAGAGAGAGAGAGAGAGAGAGAGAGAGAGAGAGAGAGAGAGAGAGAGAGAGAGAGAGAGAGAGAGAGAGAGAGAGTTGACCCTTTTTCTCAATTATCCTGGTAATATCAGTTACATTGTCCTTTGCGACCTAAGACAGATTTTGAGTTCTCGGCAAATGGCAAGACCTCAGAAATACTGAAGACAAAATGGCGGATTCTCGCTCTTTATGATTTGTATTCATGAAATCTGGGAAGGCATAAGAAAATCAAGACATTACCGGAACATAGAAGAAGAATACATTTATGTATATTTATGTGTTCTTCATTTGATGGTAGAAAAAGCTATTAGCCTTCAGTGATTCTATCCATTTTTTATACAGATATTTGAGGAGCCGAGAAGTAAGGTAACTAGATGGTTTAAAAGGTTTTAAAGGGCGCTCATGAAGGGCAGAGGGAAGGGACAGTGACATCGCCCTATCAATCAGGACAATTCCCTAGAGACTGACCATATATTGTATGATCAGCGCCCAAGCCTCCTATCCACCCAAGCTAGGACCAGGGAGGGCCAGGTAATGGGTGCTGACGACTCAGCAGATAGACCTATAGGCTCCCCCAAACCCCCCACCCTTAGCTCACAAGGATGGTAAGGTTGCAAACACTGAAAGCACTAACTAGTCTGAGCGGGACTCGAACCCTCGTCTGGCAAACACCGGGCAGAGACATTACCAATCAGGCCACAACAACTCTATAGTGGTCTTATTTTGCTCTTAACTCCACTGCGTACTTGTACTTCGATATATTTTCTTCAGATTGTAATGGATTTGTCGTTGGGTCATACCCCACATGTCCACCAAGTTTCGTTGAAATTGGTTCAGTAGTTTTTATGTAATGTTAACAAACAAAAAATGAATATTGCGATTTTCAAAGTATTCCTGCGTACTCTTACTTTGATGTACTTTATTCAACATTTTTTTTTTTCAAATTCCTCCTTGGCCCATACCCAACATGACTGCCGAGTTTAATCAAAATCGGTACAGTAGTTTTTGCGTAATAATGTTCTAAAAAAAAAAAAAAAAATAATAATAATAATATTACAATTATTTTTAAAGTACTGCTATGTACTTATACTATGATGTACTTTATCCAACATTTTACAGATTCGTCCTTGGGGCATACACAACTTGACTACCAAATTTGATCAAACTCGGTACAGTAGTTTTTTGCATATTGTTGTTCACAAAAAAAAAAAAAAAAAATAATAATGCGATTATATTCAAGGTACTGCTGCGTACTTATACTTTGATGTACATTATCCACTATTTTACAGATTCATCCTAGGGGCATACACAACATGACTACCATGTTTGATCAAAATCGGTACAGTAGTTCTTGTGTAAATTTGCTAACTTTTATATAAGACAGGGGGAATACATACCCATACTACTACTACTACTACTACTACTAATACTACTACTACTACTACTACTACTACTACTACTACTAATAATAATAATAATAATAATAATAATAATAATCGTACTACTACTACTAATAATAATAATTATAATAATAATAATAATGATAATACTACTACTATTACTAAAATAATAATAATAATAATAATAATACTAATAATAAATCTCTGATTTTGGCTTAGGCAGTAATACCAAATTTGCCCAAGTAGCAAAACAACAACTATCTCTAAAAGAAATAACAAGTTATAACAACGAACTACAAACAAGTAATCACCTAGTTATAGTTATAGTTATAGTTATATGGTTATATATGAATTATCTGTTTTAATGTTGTTATTGCTTTTAGAATATTTTATTTTAACTTTTCATTACTTCTCATATCGTTTATATATTTCCTTGTTTCCTTTCTTCACTGGGCTATTTTTTCCTTGTTGGAGCCCTTGGGCTTATAGCATCTTGCTCTTCCAACAAGGGTTGTAGCTTAGCTAGTAATAGTAATAACAATAATAATGACCTTTTCATCTCGATTATTTTCTCGCAACATATTGGTCTATTTATAACTTCCTTTCATATCTTTAGTGTTCGGTGCTATAAAGGCATATCTTAGCCCATTTCTTTCTATTGCAGCCTTCTTGTGTCACAGAAAACTCTCTCTCTCTCTCTCTCTCTCTCTCTCTCTCTTCTCTCTCTCTCTCTCTCTCTCTCTCTCTCTCTGACATACCCCCTTTCTTTCTATTGCAGCCTTCTTGTGGCGCCGAAAACTCTCTCTCTCTCTCTCTCTCTCTCTCTCTCTCTCTCTCTCTCTCTCTCTCTCTCTCTCTCTCTCTCTCTCTCTCTCTCTCTCTCTCTCTATATATATATATATATATATATATATATATATGTGTGTGTGTGTGTGTGTGTGTGTGTGCAAAAGAACCACAGGGAAAGTGAAAATAGGAAATATACGATTAAGTCGTGACTAGTTTCGTAATACTTCTTCAGAGTCCTCTGAAGAAGTATCATGAAACTAGTCACGACTTAATCTTATATTACCTATTTTCATTTTCCCCATCTTGCTTTTCCAACGAGGGTTGTAGCTTGGCTAGTAATAATAATAATAATAATAATAATAATCTGTTGAATTTATTACACAATTTTCTGATAATTAAACAAATAATGTTTTTTTGAGGATGATGTAAATTATTACGAAAGTAATTAACTTGGTTCTTTAGTAATGTTTTTCAAGATGTAAATTATTACGAAATTAATTAACTTGGTTATTTAGTAATGTTTTTTAAGAGGTAAATTATTACGAAAGTAATTAACTTGGTTTTTTGGTAATGTTTTTGGAGATGTAAATTATTACGAAAGTAATTAACTTGGTTTTTTAGTAATGTTTTTGAAGATGTAAATTATTACGAAAGTTATTAACTTGGTTAGTTTGCAATATTTTTTAAGATGTACATTATTACGAAAGTAATTAACTTGGTTTGTTTGCAATATTTTCTAAGATGATGTACATTATTACAAAAGTAATTAACTTGGTAAGTTTATAATTTGTTTGAAGATGATGTAAATTATTACGAAAGTAATTAACTTGGTTTGTTTGCAATTTTTTTTATGATGTACATTATTAAAAAAGTAATTAACTTGGTAAGTTTTTAATTTTTTTTGAAGATGATGTACATTATTACGAAAGCAAATAACTTTGTTTGTAATGTTTTTGAAGATGATGTACATTATTACGAAAGCAATTAACTTTGTTTATAATATTTTTGAAGATGTACATTAATACGAAAGTAATTAACTTTGTTTGTAATATTTTTGAAGATGATGTACATTATTACGAAAGCAATTAACGTTGTTTATAATATTTTTGAAGATGTACATTAATACGAAAGTAATTAACTTTGTTTGTAATATTTTTGAAGATGATGTACATTATTACGAAAGCAATTAACTGTTTATAATATTTTTGAAGATGTACATTAATACGAAAGTGATTAACTTTGTAGTTTCCATCTCTGTTCAACCGCAAATTTCAAAAGGAAACCTGAAACTTGCAAGACGTTCTTGGAGGGTCAAAGGTGAAAATAATATCTTTTCTCTTTTCGTGCAGCTTTTAGCAAATGCAAATATCCTCACCAGGTATTTTGAAAGTCAAATGACATCTATTTCCTTGTGTTGATTTACCCGGGAACTACGTTTTGTTAAGAAATGCTCTCGATTTTTCATTCATTCGTTTTTTAAAAGACTTGGGAGGTGAGAGAGTGGTTGTTTTAACACTGGGAGTCAGAAATTTAATCAGAAATTCTCCTTAAGAATACACTGTTCTCAGACTTATTTCAGTAAAATACAGGCGACCGTAATTTTTATCATACTTTGTTATTATCTTTTTAATCGGGAATTTCCCGTAAGAATATACTGTTTTCAGCCGTATTTCAGTAAAATACAGGCGACCGTAATTTTTACCATATTTTGTTATCTTTTTAATCGGAAATTCCCCATAAGAATATACTGTTCTCAGACGTATTTCAGTAAAATACAGGCGACCGTAATTTTTACCATACTTTGTTATTATCTTTTTAATCGGAAATTCCCCGTAAGAATATACTGTTCTCAGACGTATTTCAGTAAAATACAGCCGACCGTAATTTTACGGCACTTTGTTATTATCTTTTACGGGTTGGTGACCGTAATATCACTCCTTAACGTCAATATATCCCTTTTTATAACGGTAAATGTCTGGCAACATTTATTCTAGGATTTTTACTTTTTTTTACTGCTAATTTTTGATAGTGTAGTTAAGTGTTATCAGTCTCCAAGCCACTTTCCAGGCGAGAACTCATAAAATTCAAAACTGGAATAAAAGTCTGGATTAAAGAACTTTTATCAATAATTATTTAAAAGGAAAATTATAGTATGCGAAAGATAAATGACTCTTATTCTAAAATGGCTGTATAAATGTAAGAGATCGTGTCTTAGACAGAGGTCCAGACAACAACAACAACAAAAACAACAACAACAGCAATAATAATTTCTTAGGTTCACAACCTTGACTTACCTTAATTTCCTTGCTTTTCCAACATAGTATTTATCGAAGCCTAGTGAAATGGGAATATATATATATATATATATATATATATATATATATATATATATATATATATATATATATATATATATTATTATTATTATTATTACTATCCAAGCTACAACCCTAGTTGGAAAAGCAAGATGCTATAAGCCCAGGGGCTCCAACAGGGAAAAATAGCCCAGTGAGGAAAGGAAATAAGGAAATAAATAAATGAAGAGAACAAATTAACAATAAATCATTCTAAAATAAGTAACGTCTAAACAGACATGTCATATATAAACTATTAACAACAACAACAACAAATATGTCATAAATAAACTATAAAAAGACTCATGTCCGCCTGGTCAACAAAAAAGTATTTGCTCCAACTTTGAACTTTTGAAGTTCTACTGATTCAACCACCCGATTAGGAAGATCATTCCACAACTTGGTCACAGCTGGAATAAAACTTCTAGAGTACCGCGTAGTATTGAGCCTCGTGATGGAGAAGGCCTGGCTATTAGAATTAACTGCCTGCCTAGTATTGCGAACAGGATAGAATTGTCCTGGGAGATCTGAATGTAAAGGATGGTCAGAGTTATGAAAAATCTTATGCAACATGCATAATGAACTAATTGAACGACGGTGCCAGAGATTAATATCTAGATTAGGAATAAGAAATTTAATAGACCGTAAGTTTCTGTCCAACAAATTAAGATGAGAATCAGCAGCTGAACACCAGACAGGAGAACAATACTCAAAACAAGGTAGAATGAAAGAATTAAAACACTTCTTCAGAATAGATTGATCACCGAAAATCTTGAAAGACTTTCTCAATAAGCCTATTTTTTGTGCAACTGAAGAAGACACAGACCTTATATGTTTCTCAAAAGTAAATTTACTGTCGAGAATCACACCTAAAATTTTGAAAGAGTCATACATATTTAAAGAAACATTATCAATACTGAGATCCGGATGTTGAGGAGCCACCGTCCTTGACCTACTTACAATCATACTTTGAGTTTTGTTAAGATTCAACTTCATACCCCATAATTTGCACCATGCACTAATTCTAGCTAAATCTCTATTAAGGGATTCACCAACCCTAGATCTACATTCAGGGGATGGAATTGATGCAAAGAGAGTAGCATCATCTGCATATGCAACAAGCTTGTTTTCTAGGCCAAACCACATGTCATGTGTATATAGTATGAAAAGTAATGGGCCAAGAACACTACCCTGTGGAACACCGGATATCACATTCCTATAATCACTATGGTGCCCATCAACAACAACTCTTTGAGATCTATTACTTAAAAAATCAATAATAATGCTAAGAACGACCCACCTACTCCCAACTGTTTCAGTTTGAAAACAAGGGCCTCATGATTAACACGGTCAAAGGCAGCACTAAAATCAAGGCCAATCATACGAACTTCCCGACCACAATCAAGGGATTTCTGTACAGCATTGGAGATTGTAAGAAGGGCATCACATGCTCCAAGGCCTTAACGAAAACCAAATTGCAAACTAGGGAGTAGATGATTACCTTCAGCAAACCTATTAAGACGTTTTGCCAGAAGACGTTCAAAAACTTTAGATAATATGGGAGTTATGGAAATTGGGCGGTAATAAGTGAGACTTGAGCTACCACGAACACATTTACATAAAGGAGTAACATTACCAATTCTCCAACAAGTGCTAAAAGCTCCTCTTCTTGCTAACTTGCGCAAAATAACAGATAACTTTGGAGCTAAGAAATCTGCTGTCTTTATAAAAAACAAAGGAAAAATACCATTTGGGTCTACACCTCCAAAAGCATCAAGGTCCACCAACAGAGCTTTAATCTCACGAGATCGAAAAGCTAAACTAAACTAAACTAACTAACTATATATATATATATATATATATATATATATATATATATATATATATATATATATATATATATATCATGATCATCATCATCATCATCTCCTCCTACGCCTATTGACGCAAAGGGCCTCAGTTAGATTTCGCCAGTCGTCTGTATCTTGAGCTTTTAATTCAATACTTCTCCATTCATCATCTCCTTCTTCGCGCTTCACAGTCCTCAGCCATGTAGGCCTGAGTCTTCCAACTTTTCCAGTGCCCTGTGGAGCCCAGCAGAACAAATTTATTAACTCGCCAATCAAAAAATGTCACTAAGTATTAAAAAAAGAAAAAAAAAAAAATATGAGAAGTGGAAAGTCACAATGTCTGACTATTGATCGCCAGACTGGGGTTCGATTCACGCTCAAACTCGTTAGTTTCTCCGGTCGCTGCAACCTCACCATCCTTGTGAGCTAGAGAGGGAGGGTTTGGGGGGAGCCTATAGGTGTATATCCTGAGTCATCAGCAGCCACTGTCTGGCTCTTCTTGGCACTAGATTGGGTGTAGAGGGGCCTTGGGTACTAATCATATGTATATATGGTCAGTCTCTAGGGTATTGTCCTGCTTCATAGGGCAATGTTACTTTCCTTACCCCTGCCATTCTTGAGAGGCCTTTCCTATAACCCTGTTTTTTAATCGCAAATCCAAAAAAAAATTAATCCTAAAAAAAAAAATAATTGGAAGTGGGAGGTTTTGACACCCCCCCCGAAGTCACAATGCCTCACACCTCTCTCTCTCTCTCTCTCTCTCTCTCTCTCTCTCTCTCTCTCTCTCTCTCTCTCCCCCCCCCCAGGGCTTATTATACGAGTCGTCAACAAGCTCATTAAACGGCTCACTTCAATTATCGCTGAAAGACTCGACCTTAGCGTCTCTCGAACCACCTGCTACATCCCCGAAGGACGTATTTATGAAGATGGAACTCCCGAGGCAGTGTTGCCAGGGTTTCTAAATGAGAAAAGGCCAACTTCTAATCAGCTGTTGCTTTAAAAGGCCAACCCATTAGTAGAAAAAAGACCATAAAATATAGTATTTAGGGCGCACCTTTTTTTTCATGATTAAGGGCCAACCTATTTTTTAAAAAAGGCCAAATTTCGGTTTTTTTTGGCCTGAAAAAGGCCAAATTTCGGGTTTTTTGGGTCTGATAAAGGGCCAACCTGACAACCCTGTCCCAAGGCAGTGTTGCCAGTTTGGCTCTTTTTAGGGCAAAAATTTCAAATTTGGCCTTTTTAAAATTGGTTGTAAATTTTTTTGCCTGAAAAAGGCCAACCTGGCAACCCTGTCCCAAGGCAGTGTTGCCAGGTTGGCCTTTTTCAGGTCAAAAACTTGAATTTTGGCTTTTTTTTTTTAAATTGGTTGCCCCTTAACCATGAAAAAGGTGGGCCCTAAATACTATATATTAAGGTCTTTTTTTTCTACTAATGGGTTGGCCTTTTAAAGCTACAGCTGATTAGAAGTTGGCCTTTTCTCACTTGGAAAACCTGGCAACCCTGTCCCAAGGCAGTGTTGCCAGGTTGGCCTTTTTTCAGGTCTAAAACTTCAAATTTGGCCTTTTTTT
>NC_090726.1:199478514-199486014 GCF_036898095.1 Palaemon carinicauda
CTTGTTGGAGCCCGTGGGCTTATAGCTTCTTGCTTTTCCAACTAGGGTTATAGCCTAGTTTGTAATAATAATAATAATAATAATAATAATAATAATAATAATAATAATAATAATAATAATATCTTGAGGACCCATCTGGACTACTTCTGGTACGACTTAATTTTCCCCACCAAACGACTTTTCAATCCCTCAACTTTAGTCTACGACTTTTCTTGTTTAATCTGGGACTTTGGTATAACAGATAAGAGTCGAAAGATTTAGCCATTTCCAAGGGAGGGGGAGAATGAGAACGAAGGAGAGGAGGTGGGAAAATTGAGAACGAATCGGAGGATGAAGGGGAGGAGGAGGGGAGGAGGAGGATGAGGGAAGAATGAGAAGGAAGGAGAGGAGGAGGGGAGAATGAGAACGAAGGAGAGGAGGTGGGAAGAATGAGAAGGAAGGAGAGGAGGTGGGAAGAATGAGAACGACTCGGAGGATGAAGGGGAGGAGGAGGGGAGGAGGAGGATGAGGGGAAGAATGAGAAGGAAGGAGAGGAGGAGGGGAGAATGAGAACGAAGGAGAGGAGGTGGGAAGAATGAGAACGAATCGGAGGATGAAGGGGGAGGAGGAGGGGAGGAGGAGGATGAGGGAAGAATGAGAAGGAAGGAGAGGAGGAGGGGAGAGATGAGAACGAAGGAGAGGAGGTGGGAAGAATGAGAAGGAAGGAGAGGAGGTGGGAAGAATGAGAACCGAATCGGAGGATGAAGGGGAGGAGGAGGGGAGGAGGAGGATGAGGAAGAATGAGAAGGAAGGAGAGGAGGAGGGGGAGAATGAGAACGAAGGAGAGGAGGTGGGAAGAATGAGAACGAAGGAGAGGAGGTGGGAAGAATGAGAACGAAGGAGAGGAGGTGGGAAGAATGAGAAGGAAGGAGAGGAGGTGGGAAGAATGAGAACGAATCGGAGGATGAAGGGGAGAGGAGGGGAGGAGGAGGATGAGGGAAGAATGAGAAGGAAGGAGAGGAGGAGGGGAGAATGAGAACGAAGGAGAGGAGGTGGGAAGAATGAGAAGGAAGGAGAGGAGGTGGGAAGAATGAGAAGGAAGGAGAGGAGGTGGGAAGAATGAGAAGGAAGGAGAGGAGGTGGGAAGAATGAGAAGGAAGGAGAGGAGGTGGGAAGAATGAGAAGGAAGGAGAGGAGGTGGGAAGAATGAGAAGGAAGGAGAGGACGGTGGGAAGAATGAGAACGAAGGAGAGGAGGTGGGAAGAATGAGAAGGAAGGAGAGGAGGTGGAAGAATGAGAAGGAAGGAGAGGAGGGTGGAAAGAATGAGAACGAATCGGAGGATGAAGGGGAGGAGGAGGGGAGGAGGAAGATGAGGGAAGAATGAGAAGGAAGGAGAGGAGGAGGGGAGAATGAGAACGAAGGAGAGGATGTGGGAAGAATGAGAAGGAAGGAGAGGAGGTGGGAAGAATGAGAAGGAAGGAGAGGAGGTGGGAAAGAATGAGAAGGAAGGAGAGGAGGTGGGAAGAATGAGAAGGAAGGAGAGGAGGTGGGAAGAATGAGAAGGAAGGAGAGGAGGTGGGAAGAATGAGAAGGAAGGAGAGGAGGTGGGAAGAATGAGAAGGAAGGAGAGGAGGTGGGAAGAATGAGAAGGAAGGAGAGGAGGTGGGAAGAATGAGAAGGAAGGAGAGGAGGTGGGAGAGAATGAGAAGGAAGGAGAGGAGGTGGGAAGAATGAGAACGAATCGGAGGATGAAGGGGAGGAGGAGGGGAGGAGGAGGATGAGGGAAGAATGAGAAGGACGGAGAGGAGGAGGGGAGAATGAGAACGAAGGAGAGGAGGTGGGAAGAATGAGAAGGAAGGAGAGGAGGTGGGAAGAATGAGAAGGAAGGAGAGGAGGTGGGAAGAATGAGAAGGAAGGAGAGGAGGTGGGAAGAATGAGAAGGAAGGAGAGGAGGTGGGAAGAATGAGAACGAATCGGAGGATGAAGGGGAGGAGGAGGGGAGGAGGAGATGAGGAAGAATGAGAAGGAAGGAGAGGAGGAGGTGGGAAGAATGAGAACGAAGGAGAGGAGGTGGGAAGAATGAGAAGGAAGGAGAGGAGGTGGGAAGAATGAGAAGGAAGGAGAGGAGGTGGGAAGAATGAGAACGAATCGGAGGATGAAGGGGAGGAGGAGGATGAGGGAAGAATGAGAAGGAAGGAGAGGAGGAGGGGAGAATGAGAACGAAGGAGAGGAGGTGGGAAGAATGAGAAGGAAGGAGAGGAGGTGGGAAGAATGAGAAGGAAGGAGAGGAGGTGGGAAGAGATGAGAAGGAAGGAGAGGAGGTGGGAAGAATGAGAAGGAAAGAGAGGAGGTGGGAAGAATGAGAACGAATCGGAGGATGAAGGGGAGGAGGAGGGGAGGAGGAGGATGAGGGAAGAATGAGAAGGAAGGAGAGGAGGAGGGGAGAATGAGAACGAAGGAGAGGAGGTGGGAAGAATGAGAAGGAAGGAGAGGAGGTGGGGAAGAATGAGAAGGAAGGAGAGGAGGTGGGAAGAATGAGAAGGAAGGAGAGGAGGTGGGAAGAATGAGAAGGAAGGAGAGGAGGTGGGAAGAATGAGAACGAATCGGAGGATGAAGGGGAGGAGGAGGGGAGGAGGAGGATGAGGGAAGAATGAGAAGGAAGGAGAGGAGGAGGGGAGAATGCGAACGAAGGAGAGGAGGTGGGAAGAATGAGAAGGAAGGAGAGGAGGTGGGAAGAATGAGAAGGAAGGAGAGGAGGTGGGAAGAATGAGAAGGAAGGAGAGGAGGTGGGAAGAATGAGAAGGAAGGAGAGGAGGTGGGAAGAATGAGAAGGAAGGAGAGGAGGTGGAAGAATGAGAAGGAAGGAGAGGAGGTGGGAAGAATGAGAAGGAAGGAGAGGAGGTGGGAAGAATGAGAACGAAGGAGAGGAGGTGGGAAGAATGAGAACAATTCAGAGGATGAAGGGGAGGAGGAGGGGTGGAGGAGGATGAGGGAAGAATGCGAAGAAGGAGAGGAGGAGGGGAGAATGAGAAAGAATGTGAGGATGAGGGAAGGAGGAGAATGAAGGAGAGAAAGAAGGGAGAATGAGAGGGAAGGAGAGGATGAGGGAAGATGAGAAGGAAGGAGAGAAGGAGGGGAGAATGAGAACGAAGGAGAGGAGGGAGAATCAGAATGAAGGAGAGGAGGAGGGAAGGAGGAGAAGGAAGGAGAGAAGGAGGGGAGAATGAGAAGGAAGGAGAGGAGGAGGGAAGAAGGAGAAGGAAGGAGAGGAGGAGGGGAGAATGAGAACGAAGGAGAGGAGGTGGGAAGAATGAGAAGGAAGGAGAGGAGGTGGGAAGACTGAGAACGAATCGGAGGATGAAGGGGAGGAGGAGGGGAGGAGGAGGATGAGGGAAGAATGAGAAGGAAGGAGAGGAGGAGGGGAGAATGAGAACGAAGGAGAGGAGGTGGGAAGAATGAGAAGGAAGGGAGAGGGTGGGAAGAATGAGAACGAATCGGAGGATGAAGGGGAGGAGGAGGGGAGGAGAGGATGAGGGAAGAATGAGAAGGAAGGAGAGGAGGAGGGGAGAATGAGAACGAAGGAGAGGAGGTGGGAAGAATGAGAAGGAAGGAGAGGAGGTGGGAAGAATGAGAAGGAAGGAGAGGAGGTGGGAAAGAATGAGAACGAATCGGAGGATGAAGGGGAGGAGGAGGGGAGGAGGAGGGATGAGGGAAGAATGAGAGGAAGGAGAGGAGGAGGGGGAGAATGAGAACGAAGGAGAGGAGGTGGGGAAGAATGAGAGAGGAAGGAGAGGAGGTGGGAAGAATGAGAAGGAAGGAGAGGAGGTGGGAAGAATGAGAAGGAAGGAGAGGAGGTGGGAAGAATGAGAAGGAAGGAGAGGAGGTGGGAAGAATGAGAAGGAAGGAGAGGAGGTGGGAAGAATGAGAACGAAGGAGAGGAGGTGGGAAGAATGAGAAGGAAGGAGAGGAGGTGGGAAGAATGAGAAGGAAGGAGAGGAGGTGGGAAGAATGAGAACGAAGGAGAGGAGGTGGGAAGAATGAGAAGGAAGGAGAGGAGGTGGGAAGAATGAGAAGGAAGGAGAGGAGGTGGGAAGAATGAGAAGGAAGGAGAGGAGGTGGGAAGAATGAGAACGAAGGAGAGGAGGTGGGAAGAATGAGAAGGAAGGAGAGGAGGTGGAAGAATGAGAAGGAAGGAGAGGAGGTGGGAAGAATGAGAAGGAAGGAGAGGAGGTGGGAAGAATGAGAACAATTCAGAGGATGAAGGGGAGGAGGAGGGGTGGAGGAGGATGAGGGAAGAATGAGAAGGAAGGAGAGGAGGAGGGAGAATGAGAAAGAATGTGAGGATGAGGGAAGGAGGAGAATGAAGGAGAGAAAGAAGGGAGAATGAGAGGGAAGGAGAGGATGAGGGAAGATTGAGAAGGAAGGAGAGAAGGAGGGGAGAATGAGAACAAAGGAGAGGAGGGGAGAATCAGAATGAAGGAGAGGAGGAGGGAAGGAGGAGAAGGAAGGAGAGAAGGAGGGGGAGAATGAGAAGGAAGGAGAGGAGGAGGGAAGAAGGAGAAGGAAGGAGAGGAGGAGGGGAGAATGAGAACGAAGGAGAGGAGGTGGGAAGAATGAGAAGGAAGGAGAGGAGGTGGGAAGACTGAGAACGAATCGGAGGATGAAGGGGAGGAGGAGGGGAGGAGGAGGATGAGGGAAGAATGAGAAGGAAGGAGAGGTGGAGGGGAGAATGAGAACGAAGGAGAGGAGGTGGGAAGAATGCGAAGGAAGAGAGGAGGAGGGAGAATGAGAACGAAGGAGAGGAGGTGGGAAGAATGAGAAGGAAGGAGAGGAGGTGGGAAGAATGAGAACGAATCGGAGGATGAAGGGGAGGAGGAGGGGAGGAGGAGGATGAGGGAAGAATGAGAAGGAAGGAGAGGAGGAGGGGAGAATGAGAACGAAGGAGAGGAGGTGGGAAGAATGAGAAGGAAGGAGAGGAGGTGGGAAGAATGAGAACGAATCGGAGGATGAAGGGGAGGAGGAGGGGAGGAGGAGGATGAGGGAAGAATGAGAAGGAAGGAGAGGAGGAGGGAGAATGAGAATGAAGAGAGGAGGTGGGAAGAATGAGAAGGAAGGAGAGGAGGTGGGAAGAATGAGAAGGAAGGAGAGGAGGTGGGAAGAATGAGAAGGAATCGGAGGATGAAGGGGAGGAGGAGGGGAGGAGGAGGATGAGGGAAGAATGAGAAGGAAGGAGAGGAGGAGGGGAGAATGAGAATGAAGGAGAGGAGGTGGGAAGAATGAGAACGAAGGAGAGGAGGTGGGAAGAATGAGAACGAAGGAGAGGAGGTGGGAAGAATGAGAACAATTCAGAGGATGAAGGGGAGGAGGAGGGGTGGAGGAGGATGAGGGAAGAATGAGAAGGAAGGAGAGGAGGAGGGGAGAATGAGAAAGAATGTGAGGATGAGGGAAGGAGGAGAATGAAGGAGAGAAAGAAGGGAGAATGAGAGGGAAGGAGAGGATGAGGGAAGATTGAGAAGGAAGGAGAGAAGGAGGGGAGAATGAGAACGAAGGAGAGGAGGGGAGAATCAGAATGAAGGAGAGGAGGAGGGAAGGAGGAGAAGGAAGGAGAGAAGGAGGGGAGAATGAGAAGGAAGGAGAGGAGGAGGGAAGAAGGAGAAGGAAGGAGAGGAGGAGGGGGAGAATGAGACGAAGGAGAGGAGGTGGGAAGAATGAGAAGGAAGGAGAGGAGGTGGGAAGACTGAGAACGAATCGGAGGATGAAGGGGAGGAGGAGGATGAGGGAAGAATGAGAAGGAAGGAGAGGAAGAGGGGAGAATGAGAACGAAGGAGAGGAGGTGGGAAGAATGAGAAGGAAGGAGAGGAGGAGGGGAGAATGAGAACGAAGGAGAGGAGGTGGGAAGAATGAGAAGGAAGGAGAGGAGGTGGGAAGAATGAGAACGAATCGGAGGATGAAGGGGAGGAGGAGGGGAGGAGGAGGATGAGGGAAGAATGAGAAGGAAGGAGAGGAGGAGGGGAGAATGAGAACGAAGGAGAGGAGGTGGGAAGAATGAGAAGGAAGGAGAGGAGGTGGGAAGAATGAGAACGAATCGGAGGATGAAGGGGAGGAGGAGGGGAGGAGGAGGATGAGGGAAGAATGAGAACGAAGGAGAGGAGGAGGGGAGAATGAGAACGAAGGAGAGGAGGTGGGAAGAATGAGAAGGAAGGAGAGGAGGTGGGAAGAATGAGAACGAAGGAGAGGAGGTGGGAAGAATGAGAAGGAAGGAGAGGAGGTGTTAAGAATGAGAACGAATCGGAGGATGAAGGGGAGGAGGAGGGGAGGAGGAGGATGAGGGAAGAATGAGAAGGAAGGAGAGGAGGAGGGAAGAAGGAGAAGGAAGGAGAGGAGGAGGGGAGAATGAGAACGAAGGAGAGGAGGTGGGAAGAATGAGAAGGAAGGAGAGGAGGTGGGAAGACTGAGAACGAATCGGAGGATGAAGGGGAGGAGGAGGGGAGGAGGAGGATGAGGGAAGAATGAGAAGGAAGGAGAGGAGGAGGGGAGAATGAGAACGAAGGAGAGGAGGTGGGAAGAATGAGAAGGAAGGAGAGGAGGAGGGGAGAATGAGAACGAAGGAGAGGAGGTGGGAAGAATGAGAACGAATCGGAGGATGAAGGGGAGGAGGAGGGGAGGAGGAGGATGAGGGAAGAATGAGAAGGAAGGAGAGGAGGAGGGGAGAATGAGAACGAAGGAGAGGAGGTGGGAAGAATGAGAAGGAAGGAGAGGAGGTGGGAAGAATGAGAACGAATCGGAGGATGAAGGGGAGGAGGAGGATGAGGGAAGAATGAGAAGGAAGGAGAGGAGGAGGGGAGAATGAGAACGAAGGAGAGGAGGTGGGAAGAATGAGAAGGAAGGAGAGGAGGTGGGAAGAATGAGAACGAATCGGAGGATGAAGGGGAGGAGGAGGGGAGGAGGAGGATGAGGGAAGAATGAGAAGGAAGGAGAGGAGGAGGGGAGAATGAGAACGAAGGAGAGGAGGTGGGAAGAATGAGAACGAATCGGAGGATGAAGGAGGAGGAGGGAGGAGGATGAGGGAAGAATGAGAAGGAAGGAGAGGAGGAGTGGAGAATGAGAACGAAGGAGAGGAGGTGGGAAGAATGAGAAGGAAGGAGAGGAGGTGGAAGAATGAGAACGAATCGGAGGATGAAGGGGAGGAGGAGGATGAGGGAAGAATGAGAAGGAAGGAGAGGAGGAGGGGAGAATGAGAACGAAGGAGAGGAGGTGGGAAGAATGAGAAGGAAGGAGAGGAGGTGGGAAGAATGAGAACGAATCGGAGGATGAAGGGGAGGAGGAGGGGAGGAGGAGGATGAGGGAAGAATGAGAAGGAAGGAGAGGAGGAGGGGAGAATGAGAATGAAGGAGAGGAGGTGGGAAGAATGAGAAGGAAGGAGAGGAGGTGGGAAGAATGAGAACGAAGGAGAGGAGGTGGGAAGAATGAGAAGGAAGGAGAGGAGGTGGGAAGAATGAGAACGAAGGAGAGGAGGTGGG
>NC_090726.1:199491014-199508514 GCF_036898095.1 Palaemon carinicauda
GCTTCAGGGACTAGGCTCGAATCCAATACAAAACTTGGCTTCAGGGACTAGGCTCGAATCCAATACAAAACTTGGCTTCAGGGACTAGGCTCGAATCCAATACAAAACTTGGCTTCAAGGACTAGGCTCGAATCCAATACAAAACTTCGCTTCAGGGACTAGGCTCGAATCCAGTTCAACTCTCGGCTTCAGGGATTAGACTCAAATCCAGTCCAACCCTCGACTCCAGAGATTAGATCCGATTCCAATCCAAGCCTCGGCTCCAGGGATAAGGCTCAAATTCAAACCAATCCTTAGTTACTTGAGATCCTTCGTCAGATCTGCATCATTTTGGGTCCTCAAGCAGAGGAAGAAAGAGCTGAAGTCCTCCTAACCCCTTGTCAACAACAACAACAACAACAACAAAAAAATAAAGCCGTTTCTAGTCCACGGCAGGACAGAGTCCTCAGACTTGTCCTTTTTCATGCCTGGGATTTGTCCAGCTTTCATCACGACGCCTGCCATTGCGGATTGGTGATGGTGGGAGAGTGTGGCCTGGCGAGTTCAATTTTGTTGATAATAGCCATACACAAGCCCTTTCACCACGTCAAGGTGGCCCGATTCAAAAAGGGTCCATATGAAGGAGTATTTTGCTCTTGAATTAATTACCAGTTTAATTTGGTGTCTTTGGTAACCGTTACCTTTAAGTAAGGTCTTCCTCTATTTCATAGTATGATATGATATCTTACTGGTATTTACTCAAATTAATATTCATTGGCAATCTTGTTTATTTATTAATTTACGTTATTCGATTTTGTAAAAAAAACGAAATGGTGATCGACAGTCTCTCTCTCTCTCTCTCTCTCTCTCTCTCTCTCTCTCTCTCTCTCTCTCTCTCTCTCTCTCTCAAGGGAGAAGGAGAATGGAGATTCAGGATGATAAATATAATCTTCTCTTGGCTCGTAATGGAATAACATTGAGAGGATTGATGTTTTCGTCGGAGCTTTGAAGGGAATCTGTCTATTGCATAATGTAAACACTCAAAAAAGAGATATATATATATCTATATATATATATATATATATATATATATATATATATATATATATATATATATTCTCTCTCTCTCTCTCTCTCTCTCTCTCTCTCTCTCTCTCTCTCTCTCTCTCTCTCTCTCTCTATATATATATATATATATATATATATATATTTTAGGGCAGGGTAATTGTATTAAAGAGGTTGGAATGACATAAATCTTATTACTTATTCACTAGCATCCTGACTAGTACAGTGGTAATGCGTTTGCCTAGTATTCACATGGCAGCAGATCGATCCCCGCCCGGGACCGTGAGTTTAAGCTATTTACTGGGGAGGCGACTGCTGTAGTAGGGTACCACATTGGGGGTTTGGGCTTGCCCGACTGACGTTCTGGTGAGCATCTATTCTGATGGAACTGGAACTGAAACCAGACATTTATTATGTAAACATTTCATGCTTGATTATTATTATTATTATTATTATTATTATTATTATTATTATTATTATTTATTATTATTATTATTAGTTAAGCTGCAACCCTATAACACCAAAGGCTTCAATAGGGAAAATAGCGCAGTGAGGTAAATATGGAAACAGAGTGAATAGTGTATCTGGGTGTATTCTCAAGCAAGAGAACTCTAAGCCAAGATAACAGAAGACCATGGTACAGAAGCTATGGGAATATATATATATATATATATATATATATATATATATATATATATATATATATATATATATATGTATATATATATGTATATATATGTATATATATATATACATATATATATATATATATATATATATATATATATATATATATATATTATATCCCGTCCCTCTGGTAGGGGGAAGAGGAAGTAGTCATACCCAAGTGAGAGGGATTATAGTTGGGAAAGGGAAATGCGTGGGAAGGGTTGAATCTGTACTTGTGCGTGTGTGTGTATCTAACTAAATATTTAGTCATCATTTTTGACGGCCAGCGTAATAATAATAATAATAATAATAATAATAATAATAATAATAATAATAATAATAATAATAATAATAATAAACTAAATATTTAGTCATCATTTTTGACGGACTGCGTACACTAATAATAATAATAATAATAATAATAATAATAATAGTGAAGGATTTTATGTATATCCATTGAAATACCTCATAGGACTAGAGACCAATGTCATTTAAATTATTATTTTTTTATTTATATATTTGACCAATACTAAGCCTCTATGAGTTAGAGACCAATCAATACTGAAAATGAATCACCTTGCTTTCAAATTTGAAAACCAACATATGAAATCATACGATTACTCAGCGTGATGTGATTGCGTTGGTAAGCAAAGTTTTAATTAGGATGCTGTAAGATACATTGGTGCCAGCTTTGCTCGTCCATCTGATTTATTGTTGATTAAAACGCTTTAGAATTAATTTTGTCATAAATAACTGTTTTATGATTAAATTGATGTAAATATCAATGTGTTGGACAAGGTTGCCAGCTTGGCCTTTTTCAGGTCAAAAAAATTAAAATTTGGCCCTTTGTTGACCAAAAAACCTCAAATTTGACCTTTTTCAGGCCAAAAAACTAAATTTGACATTTTTCAGGCCAAAAAACCTCAAATTTGGCCTTTTTTCAATTGGTTGGCTTATATTGATATGATAAAGGCGGTTCTTAAATACTATGTATTTGGCATTTTTCTACTAATAGGTTGGCCTTTTGAATATGCTGCTGAATCTTAGTTGGCCTATTCACATTTAGACAACCCAAAAATCCTCAAATTTGCCCTTTTTTTGATTGGTTGGCCTTTATTAATATGAAAAAGGTTGTTCTTAAATACTAAATATTTGGCCTTTTATACTAATAGGTTGGCCTTTTAAATCTGTTGCTGATTAGTAGTTGGCCTTTTCTCATTAAAACTTTTTAGAATTTTAGAATTAAATTTGTGTAATAAAGAACTTTTTTAGGATTAAATCAATGTAAATGTCATTACTTTGGAGTGAACATTTTAATGATATCTTGGAGTACAATATTCGGGATTTGGTTGAATAAAGAAAACGAAAAATATTTTATAGAGATATCTGAAAGTTTTAGAATTGAATTTGTGTGATATATAACTTTTTTAGGATTAAATTAATATAAGGATCAATACTTTGGAGTGAACATTTTAATGATATCTTGGGAGTACAATATTCTAAGTTTATTTTAATAAAGAAATCATTTTTATTAGATTTCTTAAGCTTTTACTTATACTGGACAATGCCCTAGAGACTGACCATATATAAATCTGATCAGCGTCCAAGCTCCCTCTCCAAGCTAGGACCAGGGAGGGGCAGGCAGTGGCTGCCGATGACTCAGCGCGTAGACATATAGGCTCCCCTAAACCCTCCATCCTTAGCTAACAAGGATGGTGAGGTTGCAGACATTACAAAAAACTATTGAGCTTGAGCGGGTCTCGAATCGTAGTCTAGTAGATCGCCAGACAGGGACGGTTTCAATATTATTATTATTATTATTATTATTATTATTATTATTATTATTACTTGATAAGCTACAACCCTAGTTGGATAAGCAGGATGCTATAAGCCCAGGGGCCCCAACAGGGAAAATAGCCCAGTGAGGAAAGGAAAGAAAGGAAAATGAAATATTCTAAGAACAGCAACAACATTAAATTGATATTCCCTATATAAACTATCAAAACTTGAACAAAACAAGAGGAAGAGAAATTAGATAGAATAGTGTGCCCGAGTGTACCCTCAAGCAAGAGAACTCTAAGCCAAGGCAGTGGAAGACCATGGTACAGAGGCTATGGCACTACCCAAGACTAGAGAACAATGGTTTGATTTTGGAGTGTCCTTCTCCTAAAAGAGCTGCGTATAAGAGCTACCATAATCCCTAACAAGGGTTTGATATTAATTTGCTTATAGTTATGTACATATAAATTTTGTTCGATCGAAGATTAATTATTGAAGGATGAGTTTCATCTTGTACACATCATCTCTTCTCCTAAGACAGGAAAAGCAAGGAATATTATTATTATTATTTTGATTATTATTATCATCATCATCTCCTAAAGCCTATTGACGCAAAGGGCCTCGGTTAGATTTCGCCAGTCGTCTCTATTTTGAGCTTTTAATTTAATACTTCCCCATTCATCATCATCTACTTCGCGCTTCATAATTGTTATTATCATTATTGTTGTTGTTGTTGTTGTTGTTGTTGTTGTTATTATTATTGATATTAATATTAATTCTAAAATCAATATCATTATTGTTATTATTATTATTATTATTGATAATGATATAATCAATATCATTATTATTATTATTATTATTATTATTATTATTATTATTATTATTATTATTATTATGTCTGTTGTTGTTGTTATTACTAGCAAAGCACAACCCCAGTTGGAAAAGCAGGATGCTAAAAGCCTAAGGATTTTAATAGGGAAAATAGCCCAGTGAGAAAAGGAAATATGATAGTGTAAATTTTTTCGTTTACTGTGTCAATAAGAAGTATTATTTCAAGACGCGTAAAATTTCTCTATTAGGGTTGCATCTGGAACTATTGCCGCTCACATCAATCACCCCGTGCCTGATGAAACTATTGACCCGCATCTTTGTTTATTTCGCTAAATTGTTAAGTCCCTAACTACCTGCATCAACGAAGTTTAATGGAGGTTATGTTTTCGCCCTTGTTTGTGTGTGTGCTTGTTTGTGAACAGCTTCCTGGCCACAATTTTAATCGTAGAGTAATGAAACTTGCTGGGGTTAATCGTTATGTTAAAAGCCGGAAATGATTAAATTTGGAAGGTCAAGGTCAAAGGTCATGGTCAAGCAAAATATCCAATGCACGTAATCAGCCTTAAGTTTGGACATCGTCGTCACAAGAAATTTCAAACTTCCTGGCCACAATTTTAATCGTAGAGTAATGAAACTTGCAGGGGTTAATCGTTATGTTAAAAGCTGGAAATGATTAAATTTTAGAAGGTCAAGGTCAAAGCTCAAGGTCAAAGGTCATGGTCAAGCAAAATATCCAATGCACGTAATCAGCCTTAAGTTTGGACATCGTCGTCACAAGAGACTTCAAACTTCCTGGCCACAATTTTAATCGTAGAGTAATGAAACTTGCAGGGATTAATCGTTATGTAAAAATCTGGAAATGATTAAATTTTGGAAGGTCAAGGTCAAAGCTCAAGGTCATGGTCAAGCAAAATGTTCAATTCACGTAATCAGCCATAAGTTTGGACATCGTCGTCACAGAGACTTCAAACTTGGTTCCTGTTTGAGTGTATGAAAATCCATGCCCATTAATATATGTTGAGGTACGCTTTACTGAGCGCCCCTCTAATTTGAACCGAGTTTTATATCATAGACATACGAAAATTGTATGTATGAAGTTTTATAAGGAAAATATCTTTACTTTGAGGGACTAAAATGTGTGACAGAAACTTTATAGTTTGGTCACATCTGCTTTAAGATCGTGTCACATAACATAACGAAGCTACATGAATATCTCCAGGCTCTGTTTATGTTACGACTGTTAATGTTCCTTAACAGATTCATAGAATATTAAGTAGCCTTTGAAGTCGTTGCATCGTATGTAATCTTCCTTCTGGTTTGGGGTGAATATTGCATATAGTCCGGCCTCTTCTTATTACCACATAACCCTGGTGAGTAGAAGTAGGCATATGTGCACATCTATCTAAATACTGAGCTGTCCTTTTTGACGGTTGCGCACACTAGTATATAAGTGTCAGGTATTTCCTTTCTTAAAACTAGAGTATGAGTGTTGGTTGTAATTACATCCAATAGATGCGTTGGTTGTCCATTATATCATCCTTGGGTGTTGTTTGCATTCGCTTTAATAGATGGCGTTGGTTGTTCTGTTCGTTGTTTTAGTGTCCTTGGTATTATTTATTGTTTACTTTTGATTTACTTTCCAAGTGATAGCCACTACCTTACGAACCTCCCAACCTTTCACATGACACTCTACTCTACCTTACCTTGCCTTGCCTTTCGTTTCCTTCCTTGACATTATCTTGCCTCATGTTGTCTTGCCTGTTTGACATCTTGTCTCAAGTTGCATGACCTGTTGGATGTACCATTTTACTTACCTGGTGCAAGATCTGTCATCAAAGATCTATGATCTTCAGCCATCTAGACAATTTCAAGAGTGAGCCCACATTCCAACCTACGTGTCATCTATTACTATTAAGTGTTATACTATTTATTGTTAATAAATGAATAATTTTTATAGCTCTTTTCACTAGATAACCAGTCTAGCCAAAGTGTTAGGTAACAAGCGCCTAATTCATTTCCATCTATGCAAATAAAAGCCTGACAATAAGAATAAACAAGCGAAACACACACACACAGAGAGAGAGAGAGAGAGAGAGAGAGAGAGAGAGAGAGAGAGAGAGAGAGAGAGAGAGACCATCGGGTAGTGTGAAGAAGAAGTAGTCATACACTGATGATTAGGGATGTGCGGGTGTGTGCAGATATACCTAAATGTTGATCCGTCATTTTTGACGGGTCTCGTACACTAGTATATAAGAACAAACAAGAGAAACACTTTGAGAGAGAGAGAGAGAGAGAATCCTTCAGGTAGTGTGGAGGAGGAGTAGTCATTCCCTGATGAGTAGGGGTATGTGTGTGCATAACTTTCCAGATATTAAATTGTCATTTTTGGCGGGTCGCATACATTATTACTGTATTTAAAAGAGAGAGAGAGAGAGAGAGAGAGAGAGAGAGAGAGAGAGAGAGAGAGAGAGAGAGAGAGAGAGAGAGACCCTCAGGAGTGTGGAGAGGGAGTTGTCATACCCTGATTAGTAGGGGTGTGCATATCTATCTAAATATTTAGCCGTCTGACATATAAGAATAAACAAAAGAAACACACTTTGAGAGAGAGAGAGAGAGAGAGAGAGAGAGAGAGAGAGAGAGAGAGAGAGAGAGAGAGAGAGAGAGAGACCCTCAGGAGTGTGGAGAGAGAGGAGTTATACACTGATGAGTAGGGGCGGGTCACGTACACTAATATATAAGAATAAACATGAGAAACACTTTTAGAGAGAGAGAGAGAGAGAGAGAGAGAGAGAGAGAGAGAGAGAGAGAGAGAGAGAGAGAGAGAGAGAGAGAGAGCTTAAATAATTCATAAGTGTCATCGGTTTCCAACAGCTGCACGAGAGACTTCCTTTCGCTCCAAATCCTCTTTGACGTGCAAGTAATTCACGTGTTATTGGGTCCTACAATCCTATCCATTGCAGGCGCGCCCTTTGCCCCCGCGCTGAACATTGTATAGACAGGAGCAGGTACAAGTGGGGCCCTTAAATGTCGTCTAATGGCTTTTAGTCTATCTTCACTTAGATGGAGGGTATTTTCTCTAAGCGAGTTGACACCTGGAGCTTTCAGTGCTTCGTTTCCATCCGGCATCTCTCCTCCTGTCCCTTCCCCTTGTGGGACTCGTGTCCTTTTCCTCTAGTACGATTCTTGCCCTCTTCCCCTCTCCCTTGTAGGATTCATACCCCCTCCCCTTGCAGGATTCATGCTCCCTTCCCCTCTCCGTAGTAGGATTCATGTCTCCTCCTCTAGTAGGATTTATGTCCCCTTCTTTAGTAGGATTCATGTCCCTTCTAGTAGGATTGATGTCCCCTTCTTTAGTACGATTCATGTCCCTTCTAGTAGGATTGATGTCCCCTCCCCCTCTCCCTATTAGGATTCATGTCCCCTTCCCTAGTAGGATTTATGAACCTTTCTTTAGTTGGATTCTTGTCTCCTTCCTTAGTAGGAATCAAGTCCCCTTCCTCTGGTAGGGTTCATTTCCCCTCCCGTAGTAGGATTCATGTCCCCTCCCCTTGTAGAGTTCATTTCCCCTCCATCTCCCCCAAGTAGGATTCATGTCCCCTCCCTCTCCCCTTAGAAGGATTCATGTCCCCTTCCCATCCCCTATTAGGATTCATGTCCCCTCCCCATTCTGTTAAACGGGGGAAGGGGAATCTTGATGCTGAATTTTATACTCCATCCTTTTTGCTCAAGCGCTTTCTCTCTCTTTGCAGGTGGATGTACCTGAAGTATCAGTGGTGCGGAAGAGGAGGACTTTAGAAACTGAGGTAAGTGGCCTTATGAATTTTGGTAAATATTGCCTTGCATTGGGGCCTGGGAGACCATTCTGTGCCCATTTGCAACTGTCCTTAAGGGATGAATCAACGTGTACAATATCTTCCATGGAAGTTTTTTTTTTTTTTTTTTTTTCAGTTGGGCTTGAGTGACTGACATTTTTATTAAGTGATTGTTCAAAAAGATGAGAATCAAGATTTTTTATATAATTGTAAACATCAAATAATATTCTGTAAATTATGATGCTTTATTTAGATTAATTAAAATGGTATTCATAATTCAAGTTGGTCATTAAATTGATATTATACAGTATATCAATATATCTATCTTTCTATTAATGAACTGCACCTGTACAGAATATACATATGTTTGTTTCTGGTAGTAGCATCAGCTGACCTTTACGATGAAAAAACGGAGTAGGTTTAGTGTGTCTCTGAGAGAAGGATCCAATGTAATACCATCTGGCCAGTCAAAAGACCCCATAACTCTCTAGCGGTAGTATTAAGAGTCTAAGAGTAGTATCTAGAGTGTTGGTGGTAAAAATTGATGTTTGCTACTCTCTGAATATTTCAAAATAACACTGATTTGACTGGATATTGTGTTGTAATAAGCTATAGAGTCCTTGTCTCATCATGGGCCAAAGTTAGGCTACTGGCGCTTGTGGTGAATAGTATCATAATATTGCTTTATGATACTAAATGTGGAGTTTTTATTTTTAGTACACTTTGTAAGGTCAGAATATTCGAAAACGTAAAAAGAATACCACTCTTAGTTTAATTGTTATTATTATTATTATTATTATTATTATTATTATTATTATTATTATTATTAGCTAAGCTACAACCCTAGTTGGAAAAGTAGGATTTTAAAAGCGTCGTTCGTCAATATGTTAACTGAACAATATTTACGATCAAGGTACATCGGAATATAAATCATGTTTGAGGTATGGGCGAAAGTAAAGGAAAAAGTTTATATGAATTCCCTTTTGATGAAAGACCTATCAGAATGCACAGTGGAAAATAAAAAGAAAATAGGGAGAGTTAAAAATTAATATTTCTTGAGGCATTTTTTTTCTACAAGAGAGCTTATATTTTTTTTTTTTTTTGACATATTTTGTTTTGAAGTTTTGTTTTGGAAAAAGTTCTAGTGAGGATATTGTGGCTTCGCTTCTCAGAACAACTTATGACGTACAGGTATATTACGAACATGCATTGTATTTGACAATATATTAATGAATTTGTTCATATAGATTATATCTATAATTCTGCTAAGATCCTTAAGGCGTGTTTACTACGTACAGTTGGACACAAGATTTCCTGGTACACATTTACTCCATAGTGTACTCTGTTACATCCTTACTTTGCCAAGAGTAACAAACAGTATAGGAAGAGATGGCAGAAATGGTGGGTGGGGCTAAACCAAAGATGTCAGGGGTGGTGGGCGGGGCTAAACTAGAGATAGCAGAGGTGGTGGGTGGGGCTAAATCAGAGATGGCAGAGGTGGTGGGTGGGGCTAAACCAGAGACGGCTAAGGTGGTGGGCGGGGCTAAACCAGAGATGGCAATGGTAATGGGCGGGGCTAAATCAGAGATGGTAGAGGTGGTGGGTGGGGCTAAACCAGAGATGGCTAAAGTGGTGGGCGGGGCTAAACCAGAGATGGCAATGGTAATGGGTAGGGCTAAACCAGAGACTGCAATAGTGATGGGTTGGGCTAAACCAGAGATGGCAGAGGTGGTGGGTGTGGCTAAACGAAAGATGCCAGATATGGTGGGCGGGGCTAAACAAGAGACGGCAGGTGTGGTGGGCCATGCTGAACAAAAGACAGAAGATGTGGTGGTAGTTGCTAAACAAGAGATGACAGAGGTGGTGGGCGGGGGCTAAGCAAGAGACAGTAGAGGTGTTGGGCGGGGCTAAAAAAGAGATGGCAATGGTGATGGGCGGGGTTAATCAAGAGATGCAGAGGTGGTGGGCGGGGCTAAGCAAGAGATGGCATAGGTGGAGGGTGTGGCTAAACTAAGGATGCCAGATGTGGTGGGCGGGGTTAAAACAAGAGATGCCAGATGTGGTGAGTGGGGTTAAACAAGAGATGGCAGAGGTGGTGTGCAGGGCTGAACAAGAGATCCCAAAGGTGGTGGGCGGGGCTAAACAAGAGATCTCAAAGGTGGTGGGCGGGGCTAAACATAGGAACTCATAGCGCAGTAAGGTTATGGTTGGGTGCCCTCCTTCAGAAAGTGATGTACCAGGAATTCCTGTATCCATCTGTACATACTCTCAGTCATTAATACATACTAAGAGAGAGAGAGAGAGAGAGAGAGAGACAGAGAGACAGAGAGACAGAGAGAGAGAGAGAGAGAGAGAGCGTCATTTCCCACGAGGTCAAGGAGGGACTTTGGAAGTTTTTAGTTCGAACATTTTTACCCAATTAAAGTTTTCAAGTGAGAAGTTTTCTGTCTGCGATACAACTTATAATAGTAACTTCCTCGTAAATGGCTTGATCGACTTCAATCGCGATTTACAATGTTTATAATGTAATTAGATAATTGTTTAGATAAGTGCAACTTGACTAAAGGCATTATTTGCTGTTTCAACTGTTTAATCTCTCTCTCTCTCTCTCTCTCTCTCTCTCTCTCTCTCTCTCTCTCTCTCTCTCTCTCTCTCTCTCTCTCTCTATATATATATATATATATATATAATGTATATACATTGATGATGTGTATATATATATATATATATATATATATATATATATATATATATATATATATATATATACACATATGTGTGTATATATATGTATATACATACATATACATATATATATATATATATATATATATATATATAGATAGATATAGATATATATAAAGGTAGATAGATAGATCCTTTCTGAGTGGGGATACCTAAACGTGGTAAAAGGGTTTTTGTATCGCCATGATCAGCAAAGCTGTACTAGTCAGGGACACCCATATTAGGTTAGTTTGGTGTGAGTGATCAGACGAAAAGTCTCCCCACCATGACCATTGAATAATGAAAACCAAATATGTGGACTTTTTCATTTAAAGGGTAATTAATAATTCTTTATTTTTCCTTTCTCTTTACAGCTCAAAGTGGGAATTGCTTCTTCTTGTGAATAAGGAAGTGCCTATAACCGTTCTTCCATTAAGAGTACACATGAGGCCTTTTGATAGTTAAAGGAGGATACCTCATATGAAGTCATGCATTAGTATATTCTTGAGTTTGTGGGAATACTATGAGATGGCCCATTGAATAAAGGAATTGATAAGTATCTGGGAATACTGTGAGATCCCTAATTGGAAAAATGAATTAATATATTCCTGAGTTTATTGGAATACTGTGAGATTACCCATTAAAAAAAGGATTTTATATATAATCTCGAGTTCATTGGAATACTGTGAGATTGTCCATTGAAAAGGGAATTATTATATTGCTGAGTTCATTGGAATACTGTGAGATTGCCCTTTGAAAAAGGAATTAATATATTGCTGAGTTCACTGGAATACTGTGAGGTTGCCCATTGGAAAAGGGAATTGATATATTCTTGAGTTCATTGGGATGCTGTGAAATTGCACATTGGAAAAGAAATTATTATATTCTTGAGTATATTGGAATACTGTGAGAGTGCCCATTGGAAAAGGGAATTAATATATTCCTGAGTTTATTGGAATACTGTGAGATTACCTATTGGAAAAGAAATGAGTATATATTCTTGAGTTCATTTGCATACTGTGAGATTGCCCATTGGAAAAGGAATTAATATATTCTTGAGTTTATGGAAATACTGTGAAATCGCTCATTGAAGAAGGAATTAATACATATTCTTGAGTTCATTAGAATTCTGTGAGATCGCTGATTGAAAAAGAGAGTCGACATTCTTGAGTTTAAGGGAATTCTGTGAGATCGCTCATTGGAAAGGGAAATCAATATTCTTGATGGTGTGAGATCGCCAATTGGAAAAAAGGAATTGATGTATATTCTGGAGTTTATGGGAATACTGTGAGATAGCCCATTTTAAAAAAGAAATTTCGAAAACCGGATGAAATAAACGGATTCTCGAGTGGACAGAATCGAAACTTATCTCTAAATCAGGAGTCGATCAAAGAATGTCAATGTTAGTCCGACGGGGAACAATGTGTCACCGTACCTCCTCCAGGAGGCTGCAGAGGAAGGCGCAGCAGTACCAGCAGGCTAAGATCCACCGGCAGGAGCGGGAGCGCGAGCTGGACCAGCAGGAGGCTCAGCAGCTTCAGCGCCCCGGGTCCGCTCGCTCCAAGTCTCCGGGCTCCACGACCGGAGTCATCCTTGAAGGGCCTTCGACTTCGTCTGGATCCAGGGGTCCGACACCTTCGACCAGTAAAGGTATTTGGAGATATTTTGTGATTTCTCTGAAGAGTTTGTCTTATTTGCTAGTGTGCTCTATAGTTTTTTTTTTTTTTAGGATTGGCTAATATTTTTTATAGTTTAGTAGATTATTATAATTTTTTTTTTCCCTCTAGTACAGTCCTTTCTACTGGATGGTAGTGTAGGGTTCCGGTTTGCATCCTAAGGAACAGGATGCAACCCGGAACCCTACACTATATATAACACCCAGTCGAAAAGACTGTGATAAAGAAAAAGAAATTTGCTAGAAATGTTGGTTTAAAAGAAACATTTGATTGGTATCTGTGTTGACATCAGTGAAGTTTGAAGCTTTTGTCAGTTATAAAAGTGTGCGCACTATAAGAAACTGTGGTCTGATAACTGATACCTAAGGTTTCATTATACTATCTTTTTGATATCACAATTACCTTTGGTATGCTTGATTCACTGAGATAGGTTTTCATATGCTTTCCACTGAGCCGTAAAACCAAAATAAAAAAAAAAAAAATTAGCAAACTTGTTCTGTGTTGGCATTCTAAAACACAATTACTATACTAGGAAAATTAGTCCATCACTGTTCTTATTATGTGCTCCGTTTCTAGAACCGCACTTTTCTGGAGCTACTTTATCCTCTAGTTTTTATAGATTCCTTTTCAGGGATCTTGTGATCATGCCTAGTGCTCCTATGATTATGGGTACAATTTCACTGGCATATCCCATATCCTTCTCTATTTCTATTTTCAGGCTTTGATACTTATCCATTTTTTCCCTCTCCTTAAGTCTGGAGTTCCATGGTACTGCGACATCAATGAGTGATAGTTTCTTCTGGATTTTGTATCAATGACACGCCTGGTCTATTTGCAGTATCACCCTATCTGGTTCTTAGGGCCTGATCTTGTATATATATATATATATATATATATATATATATATATATATATATATATATATATATACTGTATATCTATATATATATGCATATATATATATATATATATATATATATATATATATATATATATATATATATGTATGTATATATATATATATAAATATCAAATATGTGTATATATGCGTACATGCACACCACACACACACACACCCACACACGTGTGTGTGTGTATGTGTATGTACTCTAACCAGTTTTCAGTTTTCCATTCATGGGTATAATACATATATGCTCATCACGTGTCAGCTCTCGTGATTTCCACACACACACACACACAAACACACACACAGTCATATATATATATATATATATATATATATATATATATATATATATATATATATATATATATATATATATATATATATATATATATATATATATATATATATATATATATATATATCATTAAAGTAATTTCAATATTGGTTTGTGGCTCCATGGTAGAACGAATTTTACATTAAAGGGTATTTGTGGATTAAGTATGAGGTAGAAATTTATTTCTCTTTGAACACGATGTTGTCTTGATATTTATCCATATTGACTCATTAGGGGTAATTTGAATGAATTACTACCAATTGTGTCACGTGGTGGGCCGGGAATTCGGGTAAAACTCGCTGGTAAGAGACTGATGTCTCGCCAGGTAAATCCTCGGACAGCTGGGTAGCTTCAGGTTCCGATATCTTTTATGGCCTCTCGTGGCATGGTTGGTTTCGACCTGGCCTTTCATTAGAAGGGGCTAGCGTTCGATCCCAAGTATGAGGTAGAAATTTATTTCTATTTGAACACGATGTTGTGTTCATATTCATCCATATATATATATATATATATATATATATATATATATATATATATATTTATATATATATATATATATATATATATATATATATATATATATATATATATATATATATATATATATATATATATATATATATATCATTAAAGTAATTTCAATATTGGTTTGTGGCTTCATGGTAGAACGAATTCTACATTAAAGGGTATTTGTGGATTAATTGAATATTATATATGTTTATATATATATATATATATATATATATATATATATATATATATATATATATACATATATATGTATATATATATAAATGTATATGTATATATATAAATGTATATGTATGTATATATATATATATGTGTGTGTGTGTGTGTGTGTGTGTGTGTATGTGTGTATATCACCTTACACACTTCATCTTATAGAAATTATAATCTGTGACATGACACCGGGAAGGAAATCCTACCTCCCTGTTTAATGATGATTAATCTTGTGATATCTGACGATGCATAATATAACTCTTAATCAAAGACGCTGTTGCATGTTGTTCCCCCTTAAGACGCTCGTAAATGAGACTCATTATTTCCCTTCCACAAAATCGACTTTTGGTCATTTCGAAAGGTTTTTTTTCTTTTGAAGTATGTTATAGTATTTTAGACGATCTCATTAATTTAAAAGAAAAAGAATGTTTTTTTCGATATTTGAAAATTTTGAAAGGTTTTTTTCTTTTGAAATATGTTATGGTATTTTAGACGATCTCATTATTTAAGAAAATGTTTTTATCGACATTTGAAAATTTTGAAAGGTTTTTTCTTTTGAAATTTGTTGAAGTATTTTAGACGATCTCATTAATTTAAAAGAAAAAAAAAGTTTTTTTCAACATTTGGAAATTTTGAAAGTTTTTTTTTTCTTTTGAAGTATGTTATGGTATTTTAGAAGATCTCATTAATAAAAAAAAATGGGGAGGCCAGAAAATCGACTACCCTGAAAAAACCTTTTATGTTATTTGTCGACTTGAAAATCTTGAAAGATATTTCTTTTTTTTTTGCAATATTTTAGGTATTTTAGACGATGTCATTGCTTTACTAAAAAAAAAAAAAAAAAAAGAAGCGGGGGGGGGGGGGGGACGTTGTTTCCAGAAAATCGACAACCTTGAAAAAATCTTTGATGTTATTTTTCGACTTTTGAAAATTTCGAAATGTTTTTCTTTATAAATATGTTGAATGACTTTGAATTTTTTTTCCTTTAATATTTGGGGGTAAATGATAGAAATACTCGATTTTGTATGTATTTCTATCATTTACCACAAATATATATATATATATATATATATATATATATATATATATATATATATATATATATATATATATATATATATATATATATATATATATATATATAAAATATTCGAAAACAGAGAGATCATCAAAGACATTTAACATATTTATATGACATATCTGTTTTGATGCTGTTACTGTTTTTAGAATATTTAATTGGTAATTTTTTCTCATATCGTTCGTATATTTCCTTATTTCCTTTTCTCACTGGGCTATTTTTCTCTATTGAAGCACTTGGGCTTATAGCATATCCTGCTTTTCCAGCTAGGGTTATAGCTTAGCAAGTAATAATAATAATAATGATAATATACTTTTTTCAGTTTTTTCTTGCTATCCAATCCTTCATTCTATCTCCTCGTTTATCTAGTTCTCTCCCTTCAATTAATTATTCAAAATCCCCCCCCCTCTCTCTTTCTCAAACACTTTACACCCATCTGTTAGCTCTTGTGTAACACGAGTATGGTTTACCCTAGGACAAGGTCCACTGGAAACCCTTTGCTTGTAACTAAAGTTTTCTGTCCTTAAAGTTTTACCTCGCGACTAAAATTTTATTTTGTCTCTTTTCACACAAGAGACTTTTTATCTTTCTTTGATGATATGTATTTTGCCTTTCTTATCATTTCTTTAAGTTTTTATATTTTCATATTTATAATTTTAGTTTTTTACTTTTTCTAGTTTCTGATGTTTCTTTTGCTCTTTTCCTTTCTAATTATCAATAGCCTTCTTGGAGGTTTAAAGGTCACTCATGAATGGCAGAGGCAAAGGACAGTGTCAGTGAGTGCCCTAGGACAGTGCCTAGTGACTGACCATATATATATATATATATATATATATATATATATATATATATATATATATATATATATATACTGTGTATATATATATATATATATATATATATATATATATATATATATATATATATATATAGATATATATATTTATATATGTAGATATATATATATAGATATATATATATAATATATATATTTACATATATATATATATATATATATATATATATATATATATATATATATAATGTATATATATATATATATATATATATATATATATATTTATATATATGTATATATATAAATGTATATATATGTGATATATATATATATATATATATATATATATATATATATATATATATATATATATATATATATATGATAAGTCCCCGAGCCTCCTTCTCCACCCAAGGTAGGACCAGCGAGGACCAGACAATGGCTTCTTTTGGCTCAGCAGGTAGACCTATAAAATCTCTCATAGCTCCCAAGGATGGTGAGGTTGCAGACACTACAAGAAACTATTAAGCTTGATTGGGACTGAAACCCCAGTCCAGCAGATCGCCAGGCAGGGACGTTTCCAATAGGCCATCAAAAGATAATTACCTCCTCCAACGAATTTGGAAGGATGTTATGTTTTACCAAATTTTTGTGTGTTTGTTTGTGAACAGCTTCCTGGCCACAATTTAAATCGTAATCTAATGCAACTTGCAGGGACTAGCTGTTATGTAAAACGCTAGAAAAAATTAAACTTTTGAAGGTCATGGTCAAAGGCTAAGGTCATTGTCAAGGGAAATGTCTGATTCACGTAATCAGCCATAAGTTTGGACATCGAGACTTCAAACTTGGTCCATATTTAATTTTACGAAAATCCACGCTAATTAATACATGTTAAGGTCAAAGGTCAAGGTCAAGCAAAATGTCCAATTCACGCAATCGGTCATAAGTTTGGACATTGTTGTCATAGAGACTTCAAACTTGCTTCATATTTGAGTTGATGAAAATCAGTGCCAGTTAATGCATGCTAAGGTCAAAGGTCAAGGTCAAGTAAAATGTCGAATTCACGTAATCATCCGTAAGTTTGGGCATGGTTGTCACAGAGACTT
>NC_090726.1:199513514-199521014 GCF_036898095.1 Palaemon carinicauda
AGCAAACGTTTCTCTCAGCAAAAGCATACGTTTCTCTCAGGCAAAGGGCAAAGTTTCTCTCAGGCAGAAGCAAACGTTTCTCTCAGGCAAAAGCAAACGTTTCTGTCAGGCAGAAGCAAACGTTTCTATCTGGTAAAAGCAAACGTTTCTCTCAGGCAAAAGCAAACGTTTTTCTCAGGCAAAAGCAAACGTTTTCTCTCAGGCAAAAACAAACGTTTCTCTCAGGCAAAAGCAAACGTTCCTCTCAGCCAGAAGCAAACGTTTCTGTCAGGCAAAAGCAAACGTTTCTCTCAGGCAAAAGCAAACGTTTCTCTCAGGCAAAGGCAAACGTTTCTCTCAGGCAAAAGCAAACGTTTCTCTCAGGCAAAAGCAAACGTTTCTCTCAGGCAAAAGCAAACGTTTCTCTCATGCAAAAGCAAACGTTTCTGTCAGGCAGAAGCAAACGTTTCTATCTGGTAAAAGCAAACGTTTCTCTCAGGCAAAAGCAAACGTTTCTCTCAGGCAAAAGCAAACGTATCTCTCAGGCAAAGGCAAACGTTTCTCTCAGGCAGAAGCAAATGTTTCTGTCAGGCAGAAGCAAACGTTTCTCTCAGGCAAAAGCAAACGTTCCTCTCAGGCAAAAGCAAACGTTTCTCTCAGGCAAAAGCAAACGTTTCTCTCAGGCAAAAGCAAACGTTTCTATCTGGTAAAAGCAAACGTTCTCTCAGGCAAAAGCAAACGTTTCTCTCATGCAAAAGCAAACGGTTTCTCTCAGGCAAAAAGCAAAAGTTTCTCTAATGCAAAAGCAAACGTTTCTCTCAGCAGGCAAAAGCAAAAGTTTCTCTAATGCAAAAAGCAAACGTTTCTCTCAGCAGGCAAAAGCAAACGTTTCTCTCATGCAAAAGCAAACGTTTCTGTCAGGCAAAAGCAAACGTTTCTCTCAGGCAAAAGCAAAATTTTCTCTCAGGCAAAAGCAAACGTTTCTCTCAGCAGGCAAAAGCAAACGTTTCTCTCAGGCAAAAGCAAACGTTTCTCTCAGCAGGCAAAAGCAAACGTTTCTCTCAGCAGGCAAAAGCAAACGTTTCTGTCAGGCAGAAGCAAACGTTTTCTCTCAGGCAAAAGCAAACGTTTCTCTCAGGCAAAAGCAAATGTTTTCTCTCAGGCAAAAGCAAACGTTTCTCTCAGGCAAAGGCAAACGTTTCTCTCATGCAAAGGCAAACGTTTCTCTCAGGCAAAAGCAAAAGTTTCTCTCATGCAAAAGCAAACGTTTCTCTCAGCAGGCAAAAGCAAACGTTTCTCTCAGGCAGAAGCAAAACGTTTCTGTCAGGCAGAAGCAAGCGGTTTTCTGTCAGGCAAAAGCAAACGTTTCTCTCAGGCAAAAGCAAACGTTTCTGTCAGGCAAAAGCAAACGTTTTCTCTCAGGCAAAAGCAAACGTTTCTCTCAGGCAAAACAACCGTTTCTCTCAGCAGGCAAAAGCAAACGTTTCTCTCAGGCAGAAGCAAACGTTCCTCTCAGGCAGAAGCAAACGTTTCTCTCAGGCAAAGGCAAACGTTTCTCTGAGGCAAAAGCAAACGTTTCTCTCAGGCAAAGGCAAACGTTTCTCTCATGCAAAAGCAAACGTTTCTCTCAGGCAAAAGCAAAAGTTTCTCTCATGCAAAAGCAAACGTTTCTCTCAGCAGGCAAAAGCAAACGTTTCTCTCTGGCAAAAGCAGGCAATAGCAAACGTTTTCTCTCAGGCAAAAGCAAACGTTTCTCTCAGGCAAAGGCAAACGTTTCTCTCAGGCAGAAGCAAACGTTTCTCTCAGCAAAAGCAAACGTTTCTCTCATGCAAAGGCAAACGTTTCTCTCAGGCAAAAGCAAAAGTTTCTCTCATGCAAAAGCAAACGTTTCTCTCAGCAGGCAAAAGCAAACGTTTCTCTCAGGCAAAGGCAAACGTTTCTCTCATGCAAAAGCAAACGTTTCTCTCAGGCAAAAGCAAAAGTTTCTCTCATGCAAAAGCAAACGTTTCTCTCAGCAGGCAAAAGCAAACGTTTCTCTCAGGCAAAGGCAAACGTTTCTCTCAGGCAAAAGCAAACGTTTTCTCTCATGCAAAGGCAAACGTTTCTCTCAGGCAAAAGCAAAAGTTTCTCTCATGCAAAAGCAAACGTTTCTCTCAGCAGGCAAAAGCAAACGTTTCTCTCAGGCAAAGGCAAACGTTTCTCTCATGCAAAAGCAAACGTTTCTCTCAGGCAAAAGCAAAAGTTTCTCTCATGCCAAAAGCAAACGTTTCTCTCAGCAGGCAAAAGCAAACGTTTCCCTTAGCCAAAAGGTACAGTTGGGATACAGGAATTCCTGACACACCTCTCTCTGAGGAAAGTGCATCCTCTCACACCATTATTATTAATATTATTATTATTATTATTATTATTATTAAGTATTATTATTATGATTGTTGTTATACTAATAATAATAATATAATAATAATATTCCTGTGAGTAGCCATCGATCCCTCTACTTAGTCTCTTCGTTACTTCAGATTTCTCTCTTCAATGAATTACTCATCTCTTTTGGGTACTTGCCACACAGTGAGGGTGTGAAAACGGTGTACTTTCCCCAAGAGTGTTGTGTGCTAGGAATTCGTGTATCCTACTGTACGTTCAAAGTTCTTCTACAAGAGAGAGAATTTCTACGAGTTACCCCTAAGTAGGTCGTCTTCTCTACCTGCTCAGATAGTGTTTGTTGTCCAGAGATTTTCTGCAAGAATGGATATCAAAAGAGTTGGATGATATTATATATAACTTTGATTTATTAAACTTTTTTGTGAAGGAGCTTGTTAGATAAGTATCTAGGTTCTTTTTTGCTCCCTTTTCTTCGAGTTTTGACATTTTTAATTCTCATCTAGAGCATATACTTTCTTGTTTGTTTTCCGTCCCTAACGATTCAACTTTCTGTCTGGAATGCCATTTTCATGTTGATTTTTATTTTGGATAAAATAGTTTGGTTTTTTTAAGTTCACGAGATTGTACACTCATTTGGTTTCAGGTCCTTCTTTATATCTTACATTTTGAATGCAAACATTATGATATAGCATTTGATAGCCTTACATTGTATGCTATGTATATTTTTGTCTAATTGCATCATATGAAAAAAATATATTTATCATAGATCCATTTTCCATAATCAGCAGATCCATCTCTATGAATGACAATACGAAACATATTGGATGTAAATCTATTCTTACTAAAGTTATTTCGTATTACTTTGTAGACTTTTAGTTAGAATAATAGAGTTCATTCTGACTTTTAAATTTTTGTCCTCACCGGGCTGTTTTTTTCCCTGTTACAGCCTTAGGCTTGTACCATAATCTTTTTCCAACTAGGGTTGTAGCTTGGCTAGTAATAATAATTTATCTATCTATCTACCTTGGCGTTTTCCCCCAACTTTTGGGGGGGGGGGGGTTTTAGCCGGCGTAAAAAAGAATAAAGGATGCTTTTTTTATCTCATTGATCCTCCCAGCCTGACGAGGGATTCAGCCGCGTTAGGTTGGTACTGCTAGGGTGCCACAACCCACCCTTCCCCCTACGTCCACCACAAACGAAGCTTCATATGGGGACTCCCTTACTGCCGCTACCTCAGCGGGTCACCAAGATGACCCGAGGTAGCAGAATGGCCTATCGGAACTGCATCACAATCGCAAGCTCTTTTTCCTCACATCTATTCTCCTGTCACCTAGGGCTTTTTTAACGCCATCCATCCACCCAAACCTAGGCCTTCCTCTTGTACTTCTCCCATCAGCTCTTGCATTCATCATCATCTTCAGCAGACGGCCATTTTCCATTCTCTCTACATGACCAAAACACCTCAACCCAGTCTAGATACTGAGGCCATTTTTCATTCTCTTTACATAACCAAACCACCCCAACCCAGTCTGGATGCTACGGACATTTTTCATTTTCTTTACACGACCAAACCACCTCAACACAGTCCAGGTGCTACGGCCATTTTTCATTTTCTTTACATGACCAAACCACCTCAACACAGTCTAGATGCTAATTCATTCCTCACACCCGTTCTCACCTTTACTACGTTCCTAGCCCTAGCCAATCAAGATACACCAGCCATACTCATGTTAATTAATTTTCAACTGGGGATATAGATAAACTTTACTAATTTCTTTGAAGAGTTTTATCTTCTTGCTTAATAATTACCGAAAAAATAACGTCGTCAGTGGCATGTGTTCGATCATATGAAATACGAACCGCCGATGTAAGTTCCATTTTTTCGCGAAGGTCATGCACATTTTTGGCACTATCGGAGTGCAATGAGTTATTGCCTCGTTCGGGCGATAATGGCGCTTCCTGGGACGTTCGTCTTCTTATCTGTCGCAAGGCAGACATTTGCAGGACTGAAACTAATCTTGAAACTTTAATGCTGTGTAAGGTTGGAGAGAGAGAGAGAGAGAGAGAGAGAGAGAGGGAGAGAGAGAGAGAGAGAGAGAGAGAGGGAGAGAGAGAGAGAGAGAGAGAGAGATGAGAGAGCACATTAATTAAATTCATTAAATTCCTTTATCCCGTTTGACAGTTATAGTTATAGTAATTAGACTGTGAATTCTGTTCCTTTGAGAGAGAGAGAGAGAGAGAGAGAGGAGAGAGAGAGAGAGAGGAGAGAGAGAGAGAGAGAGAGAGGAGAGAGAGAACATTGATTAAATTCATTAAATTCCTTTATCCCGTTTGACAGTTATAGTTATAGTAATTAGAATTTGAGAATTACTGTTCATTTGAGAGAGAGAGAGAGAGAGAGAGAGAGAGAGAGAGAGAGAGAGGAGAGAGAGAGAGAGAGAGCACATTCATTAAATTCCTTTATCCCGTTTGACAGTTATAGTTATAGTAATTAGAATTTGAGAATTACCGTTCATTTGAGAGAGAGAGAGAGAGAGAGAGAGGAGAGAGAGAGAGAGAGAGAGAGAGAGAGAGAGAGAGAGAGAGAGAGAACATTCATTAAATTCATTAAATTCCTTTATCCCGTTTGACAGATATAGTTAAAGTAATTAGAATTTGAGAATTACTGTTCATTTCACAGAGAGAGAGAGAGAGAGAGAGAGGAGAGAGAGAGAGAGAGAGAGAGAGAGAGAGAGAGAGCACATTCATTAAATTCATTAAATTACTTTATCCTGTTTGACAGTTATAGTTATAGTAATTAGAATTTGAGAATTACTGTTCATTTGAGAGAGAGAGAGAGAGAGAGAGAGAGAGAGAGAGAGAGAGAGAGAGAGAGAGAGAGAGAGAGAGCACATTCATTAAATTACTTTATCCTGTTTGACAGTTATAGTTATAGTAATTAGAATTTGAGAATTACTGTTCATTTGAGAGAGAGAGAGAGAGAGAGAGAGGAGAGAGAGAGAGAGAGAGAGAGAGCACATTCATTAAATTACTTTATCCTGTTTGACAGTTATAGTTATAGTAATTAGAATTTGAGAATTACTGTTCATTGAGAGAGAGAGAGAGAGAGAGAGAGAGAGAGAGAGAGAGAGAGAGAGAGAGAGAGAGAGAGAGAGAGAGCACATTCATTAAATTACTTTATCCTGTTTGACAGTTATAGTTATAGTAATTAGAATTTGAGAATCATTTGAGAGAGAGAGAGAGAGAGAGAGAGAGAGAGAGAGAGAGAGAGAGAGAGAGAGAGAGAGAGAGAGAGAGAGAGAGAGCACATTCATTAAATTCATTAAATTACTTTATCCTGTTTGACAGTTATAGTTATAGTAATTAGAATTTGAGAATTACTGTTCATTTGAGAGAGAGAGAGAGAGAGAGAGAGAGAGAGAGAGAGAGGAGAGAGAGAGAGAGAGAGAGAGAGAGAGAGAGAGTAGGGTATATTAAAAATCTTTGTCCCGTTTCACAAGTATTGGACTCAAGAAATTATTCTGAATTAATGTTGATTAATGTTCATTTTATGCCATTTAAAGATAGAACTTTTACATGAATTATATTTTTACCTTTGTAAAGTTTTCTTTCACATTAGTGTTATTTAAGTATTGTCTGTAATAATTACAGATTAAAGGTTAGAATTTTACAGCTCTAGGTTTATCAGAATAGATACTCACCAGAACGTCAGCCAGGCAAGCCCACCACCCTACTGTGGTGCCTAACTGTGGTACATACATACAAACATACATGAATGCATTTGTCGTGTATAAAGTATTTGATGAAAAATTAAAAATAAAAATGAACAATATATTGTCGTTTCTGGTTGGCATTCTAGTTATGAAAATAGTTATAACGTGAATTTTTTGGAAAAATGAACAAAAGCAAACGAACTCTATAAAAAAGCAATGGAAAGAAACGTGTGCAATACTAAAAATACGAAAGAGAAATGTAAAAAAAAAATAGGAAAAATTTATGTCAGAGAAATATGGGAATAAAAGGAAAAAATATGTTTGTAAATAGCATATAAATGTGAAGTTCGACTCGACTCAAAAAAAAAAAAAAAAAAAAAAACTTTATTTTATGAGCTTTTGAAGATTCTTCAATACAGTATCCCCTTAAAGTTGTTGTGGCCGATGTGGTAACGTCCCTGCTTGGTGATCGCCAGGCCGGGGTTCGAGTTCCACTGACACTCGTTAGTTCCTTTGGTCGCTGCAAACTCACTATCCTTTGTGAGCTAAGGAAGTGGGTTTTTGGGCATATTTCTATCTGCTGAGTCATCAGGAGCCATTGCCTCGCCCTCCTTGGTCCTTGCTTCGGTGGAGAGGGGTCTTGGGCGCTGAGTCCCACTCAAACTCGTTAGTTCCTTTGGTCGTTGCAACCTCACTATCCTTGTGAGCTATGGATGGGTGCTTTTTGGGGAGCCTATAGGTCTATCTACTGAGTCTTCAGCAGCCATTGTCTCGCCCTCCTTGGTCCTAGCTTCGGTGGAGAGGGGCGCTTGGGCGCTGATCTTTATCTCGAGTCCCACCCAAACTCGTTAGTTCCTCTGGTCGCTGGATACTCACTATTTTTGTGAACTAAATTTGTGGGGTTTGGGGGACCCTTTATTTTTATCTGCTGAGTCATCAGCAGCTATTGCCTGGCCTTCCTTGGTCCTAGCTTGGGTTGAGAAGGGCCTTGCGCGCTGATCATGTGCATATATGGTCAGTCTCTAGGGCATTGTACTGATAGGACAATGTCACTGACCTTGCTTCTGCCATTCACGAGCTGCCTTTAAACCTTTAAGGAACGGTATTTAAGAATTTCACTGTCTTAAATTAGAGTTCTCTTGCTTGATGGTACACTCAGGCACACTATTCTATTCGTTTCCTTTTTTCCTTTCCTCACTGGGCTATTTAACCTTGGGATTATAGCATTCTGCTATATACATACTGTATATATGAATACATACAAAAGAAGCAGGGTTAGGAAGGAGCAGGGTTAGGAAGGGAAGGCGTTGCATGACGAACAAAGAAAATATGCGTATAGACTGCCATAGAAAGACCGTAAACTGACGTTAGTGGAAGGACATGTCTGAGGCCATTGTCCAGCATTGGACTAGTTACGTCTGATGATGAT
>NC_090726.1:199539743-199567243 GCF_036898095.1 Palaemon carinicauda
TAGAATGAGGATTTAAGTTTTTAAAAAGAGTGAGGTCAAGTTACTATAAACCGTGACTCTACTAGGGTTTCAATTCCAGCTTTTTCAAAGTTATATTTGCAATCCCTCTTAAAAAGGGTTAAAAATTTATCATTAATCCGAACTCAACATATATATATATATATATATATATATATATATATATATATATATATATATATATATATGCAGAAAAACCACAGGGAAAATGAAAATAGGAAATATACGATTAAGTCCTGACTACTTTCGTGATACTTCTTCAGTCCTCTGAAGAGGTATCACGAAACTAGTCAGGACTTAATCGTATATTTCCTATTTTCATTTTCCCTGTGGTTCTTTTACATCTGAGCATCACGTTTTCCTGTGATTTTTTTACGCTTATATATATATATATATATATATATATATATATATATATATATATATATATATATATATATATATATATATATATATATATATAAAACTCATGCAGCCATTACGATGCGATTTCGTATTTTACCATTTGAATATTTGTTCTTTCCTTGTCAAAATCTCCAAACTCTTAATAGATATCTTATCTAGTATTCCACTGGCTCCAGCTGTGGAGACTGCCGTGTTCATCCAAGTAAAATGTCTTTTTCGTCACAAAACAAGATCACTTTTTTTTCCGGAATCCATCGCCCTTGGGGTAGAAGGATTCTAAGGAAAATGAGTCATTTTGGGGTAGAAGGATTCTAAGGAAAATGAGTCATTTTGGGGTAGAAGGATTCTAAGGAAAATGAGTCATTTTGGGGTAGAAGGATTCTAAGGAAAATGAGTCATTTTGGGGTAGAAGGATTCTAAGGAAAATGAGTCATTTTGGGGTAGAAGGATTCTAAGGAAAATGAGTCATTTTGGGGTAGAAGGATTCTAAGGAAAATGAGTCATTTTGGGGTAGAAGGATTCTAAGGAAAATGAGTCATTTTGGGGTAGAAGGATTCTAAGGAAAATGAGTCATTTTGGGGTAGAAGGATTCTAAGGAAAATGAGTCATTTTGGGGTAGAAGGATTCTAAGGAAAATGAGTCATTTTGGGGTAGAAGGATTCTAAGGAAAATGAGTCATTTTGGGGTAGAAGGATTCTAAGGAAAATGAGTCATTTTGGGGTAGAAGGATTCTAAGGAAAATGGGAGTCATTCTGTGGTAGTAGGATTCTAAGGCAAGTGAGACCTATTCTGGGGTAGAAGGATTCTAAGGAAAATGAGTCATTTTGGGGTAGAAGGATTCTAAGGAAAATGGGAGTCATTCTGTGGTAGTAGGATTCTAAGGCAAGTGAGACCTATTCTGGGGTAGAAGGATTCTAAGGAAAATGAGTCATTTTGGGGTAGAAGGATTCTAAGGAAAATGGGAGTCATTCTGTGGTAGTAGGATTCTAAGGCAAGTGAGACCTATTCTGGGGTAGAAGGATTCTAAGGAAAATGAGAGCCATTCTGGGGTAGAAGGATTCTAAGGAAAATGAGAGCCATTCTGGGGTAGAAGGATTCTAAGGAAAATGAGTCATTTTGGGGTAGAAGGATTCTAAGGAAAATGGGAGTCATTCTGTGGTAGAAGGATTCTAAGGAAAATGGGAGTCATTCTGTGGTAGAAGGATTCTAAGGAAAATGAGAGCCATTCTGGGGTAGAAGGATTCTAAGGAAAATGAGAGCCATTCTGGGGTAGAAGGATTCTAAGGAAAATGAGAGCCATTCTGGGGTAGTAGGGTTCTAAGGAAAATGAGAGCCATTCTGGGGTAGAAGGATTCTAAGGAAAATGAGAGCCATTCTGGGGTAGTAGGGTTCTAAGGAAAATGAGAGCCATTCTGGGGTAGAAGGATTCTAAGGAAAATGAGAGCCATTCTGGGGTAGAAGGATTCTAAGGAAAATGAGAGCCATTCTGGGGTAGTAGGGTTCTAAGGAAAATGAGAGCCATTCTGGGGTAGAAGGATTCTAAGGAAAATGAGTCATTTTGGGGTAGAAGGATTCTAAGGAAAATGGGAGTCATTCTGTGGTAGAAGGATTCTAAGGAAAATGGGAGTCATTCTGTGGTAGAAGGATTCTAAGGAAAATGGGAGTCATTCTGTGGTAGAAGGATTCTAAGGAAAATGAGAGCCATTCTGGGGTAGAAGGATTCTAAGGAAAATGAGAGCCATTCTGGGGTAGAAGGATTCTAAGGAAAATGAGAGCCATTCTGGGGTAGTAGGGTTCTAAGGAAAATGAGAGCCATTCTGGGGTAGAAGG
Source organism: Palaemon carinicauda (assembly GCF_036898095.1). Lineage (NCBI taxonomy): Eukaryota > Metazoa > Arthropoda > Malacostraca > Decapoda > Palaemonidae > Palaemon > Palaemon carinicauda. Next base: position 199,541,997 of record NC_090726.1, read on the forward strand.
ATTCTAAGGAAAATGAGAGCCATTCTGGGGTAGAAGGATTCTAAGGAAAATGAGTCATTTTGGGGTAGAAAGATTCTAAGGAAAATGGGAGTCATTCTGTGGTAGTAGGATTCTAAGGCAAGTGAGACCTATTCTGGGGTAGTAGGGTTCTAAGGAAAATGAGAGCCATTCTGGGGTAGAAGGATTCTAAGGAAAATGAGTCATTTTGGGGTAGAAGGATTCTAAGGAAAATGGGAGTCATTCTGTGGTAGAAGGATTCTAAGGAAAATGGGAGTCATTCTGTGGTAGAAGGATTCTAAGGAAAATGAGAGCCATTCTGGGGTAGAAGGATTCTAAGGAAAATGAGAGCCATTCTGGGGTAGAAGGATTCTAAGGAAAATGAGAGCCATTCTGGGGTAGTAGGGTTCTAAGGAAAATGAGAGCCATTCTGGGGTAGAAGGATTCTAAGGAAAATGAGAGCCATTCTGGGGTAGTAGGGTTCTAAGGAAAATGAGAGCCATTCTGGGGTAGAAGGATTCTAAGGAAAATGAGAGCCATTCTGGGGTAGAAGGATTCTAAGGAAAATGAGAGCCATTCTGGGGTAGTAGGGTTCTAAGGAAAATGAGAGCCATTCTGGGGTAGAAGGATTCTAAGGAAAATGAGAGCCATTCTGGGGTAGAAGGATTCTAAGGAAAATGAGAGCCATTCTGGGGTAGTAGGGTTCTAAGGAAAATGAGAGCCATTCTGGGGTAGAAGGATTCTAAGGAAAATGAGTCATTTTGGGGTAGAAGGATTCTAAGGAAAATGGGAGTCATTCTGTGGTAGAAGGATTCTAAGGAAAATGGGAGTCATTCTGTGGTAGAAGGATTCTAAGGAAAATGAGAGCCATTCTGGGGTAGAAGGATTCTAAGGAAAATGAGAGCCATTCTGGGGTAGAAGAATTCTAAGGAAAATGAGAGCCATTCTGGGGTAGTAGGGTTCTAAGGAAAATGAGAGCCATTCTGGGGTAGAAGGATTCTAAGGAAAATGAGAGCCATTCTGGGGTAGAAGGATTCTAAGGAAAATGAGAGCCATTCTGGGGTAGAAGGATTCTAAGGAAAATGAGAGCCATTCTGGGGTAGAAGGATTCTAAGGAAAATGAGAGCCATTTTGGGTAGAAGGATTCTAAGGAAAGTGAGAGCCATTTTGGGTAGAAGGATTCTAAGGAAAGTGAGAGCCATTCTGGGGTAGAAGGATTCTAAGGCAAATGAGAGCCATTCTGGGGTAGAAGGATTCTAAGGCAAATGAGAGCCATTCTGGGGTAGAAGGATTCTAAGGAAAATGAGAGCCATTCTGGGGTAGTAGGGTTCTAAGGCAAATGAGAGCCATTCTGGGGTAGAAGGATTCTAAGGAAAATGAGAGCCATTCTGGGGTAGTAGGGTTCTAAGGCAAATGAGAGCCATTCTGGGGTAGAAGGATTCTAAGGCAAATGAGAGCCATTCTGGGGTAGTAGGGTTCTAAGGCAAATGAGAGCCATTCTGGGGTAGAAGGATTCTAAGGCAAATGAGAGCCATTCTGGGGTAGAAGGATTCTAAGGCAAATGAGAGCCATTCTGGGGTAGTAGGGTTCTAAGGCAAATGATAGCCATTCTGGGGTAGAAGGATTCTAAGGAAAATGAGAGCCATTCTGGGGTAGTAGGGTTCTAAGGCAAATGAGAGCCATTCTGGGGTAGAAGGATTCTAAGGAAAATGAGAGCCATTCTGGGGTAGTAGGGTTCTAAGGCAAATGAGAGCCATTCTGGGGTAGAAGGATTCTAAGGAAAATGAGAGCCATTCTGGGGTAGTAGGGTTCTAAGGCAAATGAGAGCCATTCTGGGGTAGAAGGATTCTAAGGTAAATGAGAGCCATTCTGGGGTAGTAGGGTTCTAAGGCAAATGAGAGCCATTCTGGGGTAGAAGGATTCTAAGGAAAATGAGAGCCATTCTGGGGTAGTAGGGTTCTAAGGCAAATGAGAGCCATTCTGGGGTAGAAGGGTTCTAAGGAAAATGAGAGCCATTCTGGGGTAGTAGGGTTCTAAGGAAAATGAGAGCCATTCTGGGGTAGAAGGGTTCTAATGAAAATGAGAGCCATTCTGGGGTAGTAGGGTTCTAAGGAAAATGAGAGCCATTCTGGGGTAGAAGGGTTCTAAGGAAAATGAGAGCCATTCTGGGGTAGAAGGATTCTAAGAAAAATGAGAGCCATTCTGGGGTAGAAGGATTCTAAGGAAAATGAGAGCCATTCTGGGGTAGTAGGATTCTAAGGCAAATGAGAGCCATTCTGGGGTAGAAGGATTCTAAGGAAAATGAGAGCCATTCTGGGGTAGTAGGATTCTAAGGCAAATGAGAGCCATTCTGGGGTAGTAGGATTCTAAGGAAAATGAGAGCCATTCTGGGGTAGTAGGATTCTAAGGCAAATGAGAGCCATTCTGGGGTAGTAGGGTTCTAAGGAAAATGAGAGCCATTCTGGGGTAGTAGGGTTCTAAGGCAAATGAGAGCCATTTTGGGGTAGTAGGGTTCTAAGGAAAATGAGAGCCATTCTGGGGTAGAAGGATTCTAAGGAAAATGAGAGCCATTCTGGGGTAGTAGGATTCTAAGGCAAATGAGAGCCATTCTGGGGTAGAAGGATTCTAAGGAAAATGAGAGCCATTCTGGGGTAGTAGGATTCTAAGGCAAATGAGAGCCATTCTGGGGTAGAAGGATTCTAAGGAAAATGAGAGCCATTCTGGGGTAGAAGGATTCTAAGGAAAATGAGAGCCATTCTGGGGTAGTAGGATTCTAAGGCAAATGAGAGCCATTCTGGGGTAGAAGGATTCTAAGGAAAATGAGAGCCATTCTGGGGTATTAGGATTCTAAGGCAAATGAGAGCCATTCTGGGGTAGTAGGGTTCTAAGGAAAATGAGAGCCATTCTGGGGTAGTAGGATTCTAAGGCAAATGAGAGCCATTCTGGGGTAGAAGGATTCTAAGGAAAATGAGAGCCATTCTGGGGTAGTAGGATTCTAAGGCAAATGAGAGCCATTCTGGAGTAGTAGGGTTCTAAGGAAAATGAGAGCCATTCTGGGGTAGAAGGATTCTAAGGAAAATGAGTCAATCTGGGGTAGTAGGATTCTAAGGAAAATGAGAGCCATTCTGGGGTAGTAGGATTCTAAGGCAAATGAGAGCTTTTCTGGGGTAGTAGGGTTCTAAGGCAAATGAGAGCCATTCTGGGGTAGAAGGATTCTAAGGAAAATGAGAGCCATTCTGGGGTAGTAGGATTCTAAGGCAAATGAGAGCCATTCTGGGGTAGTAGGGTTCTAAGGAAAGTGAGAGCCATTCTGGGGTAGAAGGATTCTAAGGAAAATGAGAGCCATTCTGGGGTAGTAGGATTCTAAGGAAAATGAGAGCCATTCTGGGGTAGTAGGATTCTAAGGAAAATGAGTCAATCTGGGGTAGTAGGATTCTAAGGAAAATGAGAGCCATTCTAGGGTAGTAGGATTCTAAGGCAAATGAGGGCTTTTCTGGGGTAGTAGGGTTCTAAGGAAAATGAGAGCCATTCTGGGGTAGAAGGATTCTCAGGAAAATGAGAGCCATTCTGGGGTAGTAGGGTTCTAAGGAAAATGAGAGCCATTCTGGGGTAGAAGGATTCTAAGGAAAATGAGAGCCATTCTGGGGTAGTAGGATTCTAAGGAAAATGAGAGCCATTCTGGGGTAGTAGGATTCTAAGGAAAATGAGTCAATCTGGGGTAGTAGGATTCTAAGGAAAATGAGAGCCATTCTGGGGTAGTAGGATTCTAAGGAAAATGAGAGCCATTTTTGGGTAGTAGGATTCTAAGGAAAGTGAGAGCCATTCTGGGGTAGTAGGATTCTAAGGAAAATGAGAGCCATTCTGGGTAGTAGGATTCTTAGGAAAGTGAGAGCTATTCTGGGGTAGTAGGATTCTAAGGAAAGTGAGAGCCATTCTGGGTAGTAGGACTCTTAGAAAAATGAGAGCCATTCTGGGTTGTAGGATTCTAAGGAAAGTGAGAGCCATTCTGGGGTAGTAGGATTCTAAGGAAAATGAGAGCCATTCTGGGGTAGTAGGATTCTAAGGAAAATGAGAGCCATTCTGGGGTACTAGGATTCTAAGGCAAATGAGAGCTTTTCTGGGGTAGTAGGGTTCTAAGGAAAATGAGAGCCATTCTGGGGTAGTAGGGTTCTAAGGAAAATGAGAGCCATTCTGGGGTAGAAGGATTCTAAGGAAAATGAGAGCCATTCTGGGGTAGTAGGAATCTAAGGAAAATGAGTCAATCTGGGGTAGTAGGATTCTAAGGAAAATGAGAGCCATTTTTGGGTAGTAGGATTCTAAGGAAAGTGAGAGCCATTCTGGGGTAGTAGGATTCTAAGGAAAATGAGAGCCATTCTGGGTAGTAGGATTCTAAGGAAAATGATAGCCATTCTGGGGTAGTAGGATTCTAAGGAAAATGAGTCAATCTGGGGTAGTAGGATTCTAAGGAAAATGAGAGCCATTCTGGGGTAGTAGGATTCTAAGGAAAATGAGAGCCATTCTGGGGTAGTAGGATTCTAAGGAAAATGAGAGCCATTCTGGGGTAGTAGGATTCTAAGGAAAATGAGAGCCATTCTGGGGTAGAAGGATTCTAAGGAAAATGAGTCATTTTGGGGTAGAAGGATTCTAAGGAAAATGAGTCAATCTGGGGTAGTAGGATTCTAAGGAAAATGAGAGCCATTCTGGGGTAGTAGGGTTCTAAGGAAAATGAGAGCCATTTTGGGGTAGAAGGATTCTAAGGAAAATGAGTCATTTTGGGGTAGAAGGATTCTAAGGAAAATGAGTCAATCTGGGGTAGTAGGATTCTAAGGAAAATGAGAGCCATTCTGGGGTAGTAGGATTCTAAGGAAAATGAGAGCCATTCTGGGGTAGTAGGATTCTAAGGAAAATGAGAGCCATTCTGGGGTAGTAGGATTCTAAGGAAAATGAGTCAATCTGGGGTAGTAGGATTCTAAGGAAAATGAGAGCCATTTTTGGGTAGTAGGATTCTAAGGAAAATGAGAGCCATTCTGGGGTAGTAGGATTCTAAGGAAAATGAGAGCCATTTTTGGGTAGTAGGATTCTAAGGAAAGTGAGAGCCATTCTGGGGTAGTAGGATTCTAAGGAAAATGAGAGCCATTCTGGGTAGTAGGATTCTTAGGAAAGTGAGAGCTATTCTGGGGTAGTAGGATTCTAAGGAAAGTGAGAGCCATTCTGGGTAGTAGGACTCTTAGAAAAATGAGAGCCATTCTGGGTTGTAGGATTCTAAGGAAAGTGAGAGCCATTCTGGGGTAGTAGGATTCTAAGGAAAATGAGAGCCATTCTGGGGTAGTAGGATTCTAAGGAAAATGAGAGCCATTCTGGGGTACTAGGATTCTAAGGCAAATGAGAGCTTTTCTGGGGTAGTAGGGTTCTAAGGAAAATGAGAGCCATTCTGGGGTAGTAGGGTTCTAAGGAAAATGAGAGCCATTCTGGGGTAGAAGGATTCTAAGGAAAATGAGAGCCATTCTGAGGTAGTAGGATTCTAAGGAAAATGAGTCAATCTGGGGTAGTAGGATTCTAAGGAAAATGAGAGCCATTCTGGGGTAGTAGGATTCTAAGGCAAATGAGAGCCATTCTGGGGTAGTAGGGTTCTAAGGAAAATGAGAGCCATTCTGGGGTAGAAGGATTCTAAGGAAAATGAGAGCCATTCTGTGGTAGAAGGATTCTAAGGAAAATGAGAGCCATTCTGGGGTAGAAGGATTCTAAGGAAAATGAGAGCCATTCTGGGGTAGAAGGATTCTAAGGAAAATGAGAGCCATTCTGGGGTAGTAGGGTTCTAAGGAAAATGAGAGCCATTCTGGGGTAGAAGGATTCTAAGGAAAATGAGAGCCATTCTGGGGTAGTAGGATTCTAAGGAAAATGAGAGCCATTCTGGGGTAGAAGGATTCTAAGGAAAATGAGAGCCATTCTGGGGTAGTAGGATTCTAAGGAAAATGAGTCAATCTGGGGTAGTAGGATTCTAAGGAAAATGAGAGCCATTCTGGGGTAGAAGGATTCTAAGGAAAATGAGAGCCATTCTGGGGTAGAAGGATTCTAAGGAAAATGAGAGCCATTCTGGGGTAGTAGGATTCTAAGGAAAATGAGAGCCATTCTGGGGTAGTAGGATTCTAAGGAAAATGAGTCAATCTGGGGTAGTAGGATTCTAAGGAAAATGAGTCAATCTGGGGTAGTAGGATTCTAAGGAAAATGAGAGCCATTCTGGGGTAGAAGGATTCTAAGGAAAATGAGAGCCATTCTGGGGTAGAAGGATTCTAAGGAAAATGAGAGCCATTCTGGGGTAGAAGGATTCTAAGGAAAATGAGAGCCATTCTGGGGTAGTAGGGTTCTAAGGAAAATGAGAGCCATTCTGGGGTAGAAGGATTCTAAGGAAAATGAGAGCCATTCTGGGGTAGTAGGATTCTAAGGAAAATGAGTCAATCTGGGGTAGTAGGATTCTAAGGAAAATGAGAGCCATTCTGGGGTAGAAGGATTCTAAGGAAAATGAGAGCCATTCTGGGGTAGTAGGGTTCTAAGGAAAATGAGAGCCATTCTGGGGTAGAAGGATTCTAAGGAAAATGAGAGCCATTCTGGGGTAGAAGGATTCTAAGGAAAATGAGAGCCATTCTGGGGTAGTAGGGTTCTAAGGAAAATGAGAGCCATTCTGGGGTAGAAGGATTCTAAGGAAAATGAGAGCCATTCTGGGGTAGTAGGATTCTAAGGAAAATGAGAGCCATTCTGGGGTAGTAGGATTCTAAGGAAAATGAGTCAATCTGGGGTAGTAGGATTCTAAGGAAAATGAGAGCCATTCTGGGGTAGTAGGATTCTAAGGAAGATGAGAGCCATTTTTGGGTAGTAGGATTCTAAGGAAAGTGAGAGCCATTCTTTGTAGTAGGATTCTAAGGAAAATGAGAGCCATTCTGGGTTTAGGATTCTAAGGAAAGTGAGAACCATTCTGGGGTAGTAGGATTCTAAGGAAAATGAGAGCCATTCTGGGGTACTAGGATTCTAAGGCAAATGAGAGCCATTCTGGGGTAGAAGGATTCTAAGGAAAATGAGAGCCATTCTGGGGTACTAGGATTCTAAGGCAAATGAGAGCTTTTCTGGGGTAGTAGGGTTCTAAGGAAAATGAGAGCCATTCTGGGGTAGTAGGGTTCTAAGGAAAATGAGAGCCATTCTGGGGTAGAAGGATTCTAAGGAAAATGAGAGCCATTCTGGGGTAGTAGGGTTCTAAGGAAAATGAGAGCCATTCTGGGGTAGTACTATTCTAGCGCAAATGAGAGCCTTTTTGTGACCATTTGATCATTGCAGTACTTTTAAATTGTCAACCAGAACATAGAAATCAACTGCATTTTTCTATGTAAGAAAAATATTCCGGAAGTTTTGTGAATAATTTTTTTAATGATTTTTGAAGTTTTGTGAAATAATTTCTGAGGATTTCTTGGTTAGTTTTTTCTGTTGATTTCAGAAGTTTCGTGGAAAAAAAAAGGATTTCTGAAAATGTTAATTTGTTTTATTATTTCAGAAGTTGTGAAAATTTTCTTTTGATTTCAGGAGTTTTGCGAAAATTAACTGATTCCAATAGTTTCGTGAAATGTTTTCTGATGTTTTCTGAAGTTTTGTGAAACTTTTTCTGACGAGTTCTGAAATGTTTTGATCATTTTTTATGGTTTCTAGTTTAGTGAACAGTTTTTTGATGATTTCAAGTTTTGTGAACAATTTTCTGATGATTTCAAGTTTAGTGAACAATTTTCTGATGATTTTAAGTTTTGTGAACTGTTGTCTGATGAATTCAAGTTTTGTGAACAATTTCCTGATGATGTCTGAAAATGTTCGAACAGTTTCTGATGATTTCTGAAATTGTCTGAACATTTTCTGATGATTTCCGAAATTGTCTGAACATTTTCTGATGATTTCCGAGATTGTCTGATCATTTTCTGATGATTTCTGAAATTGTCTGAACATTTTCTAATGATTTCTGAAATTGTCTGAACATTTTCTAATGATTTCTGATATTGTCCGAACATTTTCTGATGATTTCTGAAATTGATTAAACATTTTCTTATGATTTCAAGTTTAGTGAACAATTTTCAGATGATTTCAAGTATAGTGAACAATTTTCAGATGATTTCAAGTATAGTGAACAATTTTCAGATGATTTCAAGTGTAGTGAACAATTTTCTGATGATTTCAAGTTTAGTGAACAATTTCCTGACGATTTCTGATATCTGAACATTTTCCTGATAATATCTGTTTCTGAGAACTCGATCATGACTTCAGGTGCCGGAATAAGGTAAGAAATTGTTATTTTTCTTGAAATTACATTTTGGAGTGACCTTCCCCAGGGCCATTTCCTTGATTACTTATTTCATCTTGTTTGTTTCCCTGACGGTTATAAAAAGCTGAAATATCTGTTACAATGTTTTTATGACAATGATTAACAAAGAGATTAAGTGAAATATTGATTTTTCTTACTAATGGAAATCTATTCATTGCTGGGTTTATTCTATGTCGTTAAGATTTTGTTTTTAATTTGTGTTTCTTATTTAGGCATTTCAATTATCGACTGATTAATTACCTGTTTTTAATATTTTATCCTTTTGTCTGTGGACAGTATATATCTATCTATATATATATATATATATATATATATATATATATATATATATATATATATATATATATATATATTATGTATATATATGTATTAGATATATATATATATATATGTATATATTTATTACGGTATATGTATATATATGTATTACACACACATATATATATATATATATATATATATATATATATATATACAGTATATATATATAAATATATATATATACATACTGTATATACATTAGATATATAATTATATATATAGATAGATAGATATATATATGTGTATATATAGATAGATAGGTATATATATATGTATATATATATATATATTTATATATATGTGTATATATATTTGTGTATGCATAGCATTTGTATGTGTTAATGCCTGCGCACGCAATAGTGCAAGCCACAGGACCTGACCCATTATTTCTTCTGACATTTTTAAACTCGATCATTGATTTACCTCAAAAAAAAAAATCAAGTCTACGGACCAAGCTTTCCCTCTTTCATATGTTGACCGTGCATGAATCTACTGTATAATAATAATAATAATAATAATAATAATAATAATAATAATAATGTTAATAGTAATAATAATGATGATGATGATAAATAAATAATTAATTGTTAATAAATAATAATTTATAAATGATAAATGATAAATAATAAATAAATATTAAATGATAAATAATAAGTATTAGGTAATAAATAAATAACTAATAATAATAATAATAATAATAATAATAATAATAATAATAATACCCAGAATTGTGATCTAGATATGGATCAACTCCAAAATTTAATGGTTTCCTCCTGTTCACAATATATATCAGTTGTCAAATTTTGGTTAAAATCATCCTAAAGGTTTTGACGTAATCCTGTTCACAAACAAAAAATAAATAAATAAATAAACACAGGTCATTAGAGGTAATAATAGAAGTTTGGATATAAGAACTAATCAAGTTTTGCTCAAGTATGAGAGAGAGAGAGAGAGAGAGAGAGAGAGAGAGAGAGAGAGAGAGAGAGAGAGAGAGAGAGAGAGAGAGAGAAAAGTGGCCGTGCCAAGATCCTCCTTGAAATCTAGAAGAAACAAAGACTATTTCTTTAACAAATCATTCCGATGCCTTCCGTCAATGCCAGCAGATCCGTTAATGGCTCTACAAATCTTTGGGTTTAGTTTTCCTTGACTATAAAATAGGGTTAAAGTCGTTGGACTGAAGATTTGGGTCACTTTTCTATCTGATTTACAACTCTCTAACTTTGGACGCTCCGTCTCGTGTAGTTGTGTGTGCATATATATATATATATATATATATATATATATATATATATATATATATATATATATATATATATATATATATACATTCACGAGTATATATATACTCTATATATATGCATATTTGTGTATATATATATTATATATATATATATATATATATATATATATATATATATATATATATATATATATATATATATATATATATATATTATAATGTCAGTCCGTTCCCTCTAATATCGGGGTGGCTATCAACAACAGAAAAGAACGATCACGGCCAAATTCACACTTAAAATTTTGATTATTGGATGAACCTCCTTTGCATAATACTTCAAAGAGGGTTAGCCTATATTACACACCTTCACAGAAGACTACTTAACAGTGAATTGAACCCTCTTACACATGCTGCGCGAAATGTTATATTCTTACCATATGTCTCCTTTCTTAGATGTTGGAATCCCTCCTTTCCAATATATCTATCACCCTTATAGATTTATACAGTTCTGTCTTCCTCTCTTCCTTACTCGCAACACGTACTCCCATTCTCCCCACATGAAGGAACCACGTCAAAATTTTATCCATCCTTCCACTTACTCCCATTCTCCCCACATGGACGAACCACGTAAATATTTGAACCATCCTTCCACTCACAAAAGTATTATACTTTTTGCCTTTTTTATTTCAATTAGGATCCGATTTCTAGATTTAGATTTTATGTGGTAGAGATCTTTCAGTCATAAGTTCTTTTATTTAAACCAACTTTGGCTTCCATAAACGGTCCAAGTTTACACTTAATGTTTTGCTCACATCCATTAACTTTTCTTGATTTGCCTACAAGCCATCCGAAATGGCTCACTGTAGACAACCTTGAACTTGCAAACACTGATCCACTTCAATTTACTTGGTATAATCGAACTTTTATCCATCTCTAGTTCTTGAAGAAACAGTCAATAGTTACCTATTGGCCTCGCCTGGCTTAACCAGTTCATACCAACGTATTGGGATCTTTTTCTCCTCCTTTTATATTTTGATTTATTATCAGTTATACATACTTCCTCCTTTTGCTATTCCCTTTATATATATATATATATATATATATATATATATATATATATATATATATATATATATATATATATATATACAGTATATATGTGTGTATGTATATATCGTGCGCGGACGGGATGCCGAATGCATTTTTGCCGAAGGACAAGAAGCAGAAGCCAGGAAGCCGAACGGATAGAATGCCGAACAGACATAATGCCGAAAGGACACAATGCCTAACAGACGTTAAGTCGAACGGACAAAATGCCGAATACTGCTACGACTAAATGTAATTATAAGCAAATATATATATTTTTTTTCCTTTAGTCCAGTAAGAAAATCAATGATTATTTTTTTTTTTTATTCAGAACACCTGTAAAAGGCCTGAAATAAAAGTAAAATGCTTGATAATCATTTTATTTCTACAATATACTACATACAATATGTGTTTATTTAAAAGATAAAATGTGTCGGCTGGGTTAAAAAAAGTTAAAAACCTACATAGTATAATGTATAAGAGAAAAAAAGAATATTTAAAAATTGTGAGCTAAAGACCGTAAAAAAGTTAATCCTTCATCCTTATCATAAGAACAAAATATGGATTTTATCCTATCGTTAATGGCATCGTATTTCTTGTTAAGTCGTGTTATATCAATCCCTGCAAAAGCTTGTTCAATTAGAATTTCACTACATGCTTGTTCATTTCTGATAACCTTTAGTAATTTGGCGAATGTTGGATGCGTTATGTTGATTCTCTTTTTAAATGCCTGATGCCAGCCTTCAAGGGAATTGTTTGTTCTCGGTAAATCATTATTAATGCGGCTTGTTACTTCTTCTGTTTGTTCTGCTGAATTCTTCATTACATCCAAAGATTTTAAAATTATATTATGAGCACCGTCAGGAGGATGTGAATGTTCTGAAGCCTGTCCATGTTCGACATCACTAATCGTTCTAATTCTTGCATTGCACTCTTTTCGTCTCTCACATCTCCAGTAAGTAGTTGCTTTAACAGTTTTATCGACAACGTATGAATATCCATTATGAAGTAACTTTCGGCCACCACGTCCTGTCTTGGTAAATTCCATGGTTAAACTGGCTTTTTTAAACAAATAAATTCCATAGTGAAATTCGAGTAAAGGAAAAAAATATAAATATAAATAACTACAGAGCATGAATAGTAAACTAGCATATTGTTACTTAAAGAAGTAGTTAAATAGTAATTATCAAATTAGTTAAAAGTTAAAGTTGGAAGAAGAAAACAATCTTAAATACGGTATTTTCTTATTTTTTTATCCATTAACGATACTTATCATTTACATAATAATTTTCTTTTTTATTTATGGCTGAAAGATTAAGTGATTGAAAGAATGAATAGATAAATGAAAGAAATCATTTATCAATTTGCAAGAGAGATTTATATAGAGTATATAAAAAGAGATATAGTCATTATTCGGCATTTTGTCCGTTCGACTTAACGTCTGTTAGGCATTGTGTCCTTTCGGCATTATGTCTGTTCGGCATTCTGTCCGTTCAGCTTCCTGGCTTCTGCTTCTTGTCCTTCGGCAAAAATGCATTCGGCATCCCGTCCGTGTACCGTATATATAGGCTATATACATACATACACACAGTGTATATATATATATATATATATATATATATATATATATATATATATATATATATATATATATATATATACACATACACACATATATATACACACACACACATATATATATATATATACACATACATAAACAGTATATATAGTGTATATATCAATATGTATATGTTGATATATCTATCTTTATAACCACATGTATATATATATATATATATATATATATATATATATATATATATATATGTGTGTGTGTGTGTATGTATGTGTGTATTCTTCATATATATTAAAAGATAAGTAAATAAATAAATATATACATATAAGCTATTGCATCTAAATACTAACGGCACAGTCCCTTACAAATTGCACATCACATTACCAATTAATCCGGCAAGAGGAAAATCATCTCTTGAGCGAAGCCAATCTAGGATCGCCATACTCCACTCGCTCCTGGCTAAATAGGTAACCAGATATTCTTGTAGACCGCGTTTGTATATACCTCCTGGAAGATATTTTTTTTTTCTTCATTATTCGAAGGCCTACTCGGGTTGTACTGATGCTATTTTAGTAGTTTAGTTAGCCTTCTCTGTTGAAAGTTTCTTCGCGGTGAAGTTTAATGATGGGGAATTTCTATGGGGTTAGTCCTCGTGCTCTTGGTATATATATATATATATATATATATATATATATATATATATATATATATATATATATATATATATATATATATATATATATCTATATATATATGTGTGTGTGTGTGTGTGTGTGTGTGTATGCGTAAATCTTGTGTTGGTGCGTGTATATATTTAAGAAAATCTTATGTTGGTTTTGTGTATATATATAAACCCTATTTTTGTGTGTATATGTACAGTATATATACATATATATATATGTATACATATATATATATATATATATATATATATATATATATATATATAATGTGTATATATATATATATATATATATATATATATATATATATATATATATATATATATATATATATATAGACCTTGGGTTGAGAAAAGACGTAGTTTCCATGAACATTCTGATAATTCAATCTTGCAATAGAAATGATTATAGAAACTTCATTTTTAAGAAAACCTAATTTTAATTGTTTATTGAATATCGATACCTTTAATATCTTTAGAATGTACTTCGATTAAACTATTCTACGATAACCATACGATTCTAGTCTTTATTTCCATTTATTCTCATTTCTTATCTTATCTAATCTCTGATTACTGGTAAATCTTTCTTCATAACTGTATCGTGTGCGTGGCTGACTTCCACTGGTTCCTACTGACTCCTGATGGGCTCGTCTTTCCCATATACCATAGGATTAACTTCTGTGTCTTATTAAGAGGATCTGTAGGAACAGTCCTATGTTCCATACATATCCTTGGGCAAGAAAAGAAAGTAGCTTTGTTAACCTCAGTCGTGGGACTTAATTAGGATAAGTCCTTCGTATTTTTGCCAAAACTTTTAGTATATTATTATTATTATTGTTATTACAAACTTCAATTGCGTATCAATATTTATTCCAAATTTTTATCGCTTTTTATGGCAAATTTCTAAGAATTTAATTTTAGTATATTTCTTTTTACTGTTGTAAAGTTTGGTTAAAATACTTGCCACCCTTCGGAAAACAAATATATCAATTTATTTCACCCTAGGTTAGCATCAGTCCCTCACGTAAACTCGGAAAATCATTTTAGGCCCGTGTTCTTTGCATAACCTAAATTCCGTCTCTCAATCGCTGATTTATCTCTAATAAGAAGCTGAAATCCAAACACTTACCGAGATTCATCTCCGTTGTCGTCAGCCAATTGTTTTGTCTTCCATGAACAAAAAACTTAGAACATTAGTTGGAAAAACTGGATGCTATAAGCCCAGGGGCTCCTACATGGAAAAAATAACCCAGGGAGGAATGGAGATAACGAAATAAACTGAGAGAAATATTCAACAATATAGAATAACTTTCAGTATATCATTATTGTTGTTATTACAAGCCAAGCTACAACCCTAGCTGGAAAAGCAAGATGTTATAAGCCCAAGGGCTCCAACAGGGGAAAATAGCTCAGTGAGCAAAGGAAATAGCGAAATAAATTACAATAATAATCAACAATATAAAATAAATGTTAGTATATTATTATTATTATTATTATTATTATTATTATTATTATTATTATTATTATTATTGTTATTATTACAAGCCTAGCTACAACCCTAGTTGGAAAAGCAGGATGCTATAAAGCCCAAGAGCTCCAGCAGGGAAAAAATAGCCCAGTGAGGAATGGAGATAACGAAATAAACTACGAGAGAAATAATGAACAATATAAAATAACTTTCAGTATATTATTATTATTATTTTTATTATTATTATTATTATTATTATTATTATTATTATTATTATTATTATTATTGTTATTATTATTATAATTTTATTAATGTTATTATTACAAGCCAAGCTACAATCCTAGTTGGCAAAGCAGGATACTTTAAACCCAAGGGCTCCAACAGGGAAAATAGCTCAGTGAGGAAAGGAAATAACGAAATAAACTACGAGAGAAATAATGAACATTATGAAATAACTTTCTGTATATTATTATTATTATTATTATTAGTATTATTATTATTATTATTTTTATTTTATTATTAGTATCATTATTATTATTATTGTTGTTGTTGTTGTTTGAAAAACGGCATTTTCCCTTATACCAATGCTAAAACATAAAGACTAAAAGCATATTAAAAATTATTGCACATATATATATACCCATTCAACATCACTGTAATAATATATATATATATATATATATATATATATATATATATATATTTATACATATATATATATATATACATACATACATATATATATGTATGTATATATATTTATATTATATATATATATATATATATATATATATACATATATATATATTTATATATATATATTTATATATATATATATATATATAAATATAAATATAAATATAAATATATATGCATACATATATATATGTGTATATATATATATATATATATATATATATATATATATATATATATATATATATATATGTAATAATATCATCTCTGATCTACATTAACGGCAAAGCTATCTTTGGAAAAAAGATGATGAAATATTTCCTATAAGATATGCTCAAGTCAATCCGTATCCCGAGACGTCAGAACCGAATAGAAGAGAGAGGCAATATAATATTAATCTCCCTTTGAGTATTCTTACCGCTGGCGAAATCTGATCACACGAATTGTAAGACCTTATGGCTTCAAAGAGATTTCATTCCGGACGTTCCAGTGTCCTGTTTTGAACCGAGGGAACCATATGTATATAGGTTTCGATTTTAGTCCCTGCTATATGATTTTTTAAAAGATTAATTGGATATTTTCAATGTGGTGGTTAATTGAGTGTTATTGTTATCTTGTCTGAGGAACCAGAGAGCAAATAGAGAGTCTCTTAAAAACCCTTTAGACCTCAAAAAGGTTTCATTCCGAACGTTCCAGTGACCTGTTTTGAACCAAGGGAATCATATGAATATTGGTTTCGATTTTATTCCCTACCATGCGATTTTTTAATTAATTGATATATTTTCAATGTGGTTGTTAATTGATATTATAGTTATCTAGTCTGAGGAGCCATTGAGCAAATAAAGAGGCTCTTAAAAACCCTTTGGCCTCCTAGAGGAAGGACAAAAGATTTCATTCCGAACGTTCCAGTGTCCTGTTTTGAACAAAGTAGAGAATCATGTGTATATTGGTTTCGATTTCATTCTCCGTTATACGATTTTTTTTAATTAATCGGATATTTTCAATGTAGTTAATTGAATGTTATTGTTATCTTGAAGGAATCGATAGGCCTACGCTGTTGAAAATTTGACGCAAAAAACTGTAAAAATCTTGGCATAAATTTTTCAGGTATTTACAATTTTAAAAATGGATATATTGACGTAAAGGAGTAATATTACTGTTAAAAAATTGCCGTAAAAACGGTAAAATTCCTGGAATAAATTTTTCTAGGCATTTGCCTTTTTAGAAATTGATTATTGACGTAAAGGAGTGATACTACTGTTAAAATTTTACCACAAGAAAACTTAAAACCATGGAATAAAGTTTTTTTTAAGGTATTTGCCATTATGAAAACGGATATAATGACGTAAAGGAGTGATATTACTGTTAAAAATTTGACACCAAAAAATGTAAAATTCCTGGAATAAATTTTTCCAGGCATTTACTGTTTTAGAAACGGATATATTGACGTAAAGGAGTGATGTTTGGTCACGGTCGCCTGTATTATTGGAATACGGAAGAGAACAGTATATTTTTACGGAGAATTTCCGATTAAAATAAAGTTTCTTGTCTTAACACTATAAGCTTCTTAGAGAGATAACTCGCTCAGTGTATCTGTTCTACATAACATTCCCTGCAAGGTTGAACTTCTGAATTTCCAACGATTTAATTGCCTGATTATGATCTTTCCACAGTCTAGCCACAGCTGGAATAAAACTTCCAGAATACTCTATAATATTGAGCATCATGATGGAGAAGGCAAGACTTATAATTCACTGCTTCCCTAGTACTACATAAAAGGATGGAACTATCCGGGAAGATCTGAATGTAAAGAATTATCAGAATTATGAAAAATCTTATGCAACATGCATAATGAACTAACTGAACGATGGTGCTAGAGATTAATATCTAGATCATGAATAAGAATTTTAATAGATCTCAAGCGTTTTTTTTTTTTAAATTAATGGGATTAGGTTATGTCATGTGTGATCGTTAGCTTCTACACTAAGTGTTTATATATGTATATATATAAATATATCTTTTTGTATATATACTATATATATATATATATATATATATATATATATATATATATATATATATATAGAGTTAGAACGATATGTGTGGATATTATATATACACACAGTTATATATGTGCATTATGTATATATGTATTTATGATGTAATCATATTATTTTCGATTTTATAGTATGTTTGTAGCATTATGTTTTATAGAAAAATTACGTTAAACCAACTATTAATCATTTATATATATATATATATATATATATATATATATATATATATATATATATATATATATATACAGTATATATTCTCCTGTTCAGAGATATTTAAACGGAGAATTGTATAATGAAACCCGTTGTAATGATACAATTCAAGTATAATGTGGCCATATACTTTCAAAAGCGTTTCCTCTTGAAGTTTTAAAACCACTCAAACGTGTTTCAACTTTGGGGTAACGTGAGCATGTAATGTATACGGTATAATGAACATTATCATATTTAAATTTAAAAGCTATTTTTTTTCATGATGATTATCTTCGCAGCTATGACGTTACTATAAATGTAAAATTATTCAGTTATGTATATTTCATTGATTATTATAGTTTAAAACAACTTGGAAGCCGTCTCCATTAGTTTGATATTTAGTCTACCCAAGGAAGGTGTGGGCGGTAGAAGAGACTCTTTAGCTATGGTAAGCAGCTCTTTTAGGAGGACACTCCAAAATCAAACCATTGTTCTCTAGTCTTGGGTAGTGCTATAGCCTCTGTACCATAGTCTTCCACGATCTTGGGTTAGAGTTCTCTTGCTTGAGGGTACACTTGGGCACACTATTCTATCTTATGTCTCTTCCTCTTGTTTTTTATAGCTTTTATAGTTTATTTAGGAGATATTTATTTTAATGTTACTGTTTTTAGAATATTTTATTTTTCCTTGTTTCTTATCCCCACTGCGCTATTTTCCCTGTTGGAGCCCCTGGGCTTATAGAATTCTGCTATTCCAACTAGGGTTTTAGCTTAGCAATTGGTAATAATAATAATAGTTGTGCTCAGTACTGTATGGCTCCCCACCTACCATAGTTATTGGCGGTGGACCTATCCTTGGACTAAATAGTCCAACTGCAAGATAGCAGTTTCTACAGTTATTGGCAAGATAGCAGTTTCTACAGTTATTGGCAAGATAGCAATTTCTACAGTTATTGGCAAGATAGCAGTTTCTACAGTTATTGGCAAGATAGCAGTTTCTACAGTTATTGACAAGATAGCAGTTTCTACAGTTATTGGCAGTGGGTCTTCTAGCCTTTTGCTAAAAAGGAAAGACTTCAAGGCAGAAGCTGCCCTCTTAGTCGCTTTCTACGACACGCAGGACGTAGGATTCAAGTTTTCTTACACCCAAACGGGGAAAAATATTCCAATTACTTTACTACAGTTATTCTGATAAGTAACAGATACTTCAAGAACAAGATTGACTCAGGAGGAGTGTAGACCTCCGCTGCGGCAGCCTATTTCTCTTCCTTTTGTTCTACTTTGACCTTAACATCCATTGATTGGCGTGGGTTTCCCATACACTCATACATAAACCAAGTTCGAAGTTACTGTGACAACGATATCCAAACTTATGGCGGATTACGTGAGTTAGACATTTTGCTTAACCGTGACCTTGACCTTTGACCCTGACCTTCCAAAAATTAATAATTTCTAGCTTTTCACATAACAGACACACACAAACAGGGGTGGAAACATAACCTTCCAACTTCGTTGCCGGAGGTAGTTATCGTACATCTTTCTCAGACGACAATCGTACCTATGAATCTGAGAATATCGTACCCCCTAATACCGCTAACCACTTACATCCGAATAAGCCTCGTTGGCCAGGTCTAAAATCTTCATATTGACCAGTTAATTGGCAGACTAATTCCGCCTTCCTCTAGGCATTAACAGGTGCTAATAGGCAATTTCCGGGTGCTCTGTGGAAGGAACCAATTTGCTGAATTTCTGTTAATCGTTCTGCAGCAGGGCGGGTTCTTGACGCCAGTCGTAATGAAGTTACATTTTGAGTTTTTTTTTTTATTGACTGTAGTGTGGCAGGATTGATTATAGCCAATTTCTCTCTCTCTCTCTCTCTCTCTCTCTCTCTCTCTCTCTCTCTCTCTCTCTCTCTCTCTCTCTCTCTCTCTCTCTATATATATATATATATATATATATATATATATATATATATATACGCAGTATATATTTCTTTCCAGTCACGCTCACCTCTCCTCATCCCACAGTTAGGGGAGAGGGAGTAGTCATTCCGTGGTTAGAGGGGTTTTGCGTGTGCATGTAGGCTATATCTAAATATTTAGCCGTCATTATGGACGCGTCGCTTACACTAGTATGTATATGAATTATATATATTTATATATGTATACCTGTTTATATGGGAGAGAGAGAGAGAGAGAGAGAGAGAGAGAGAGAGAGAGAGAGAGAGAGAGAGAGAGAGAGAGAGAGAGAGAGAGAGAGAGAGAGAAATTGCCTATAATCAATCCAGTCACTCAGTCGAGAGCCCAGTGTCGTACGTCAAGATGTTCATAACTGAATTTACAAGTTTCCAAATATGGCCCCCTTTATATCCAACATCATCATCAATCCTCATCTGATTCAATCGATCAGGTACCATTCATTGCCTTATGACATTACTATGCAATATTGATCTCTCTACCAATTGGAACAGATGATTCCTAGCCATTCCTTGCAGTTCCCAGCCTTAGATGTGTCTCTATTCATATGGTAATGATGGCCGTGTCTGGAGCAGAATCACCTTCATTTTCAAATCAATTGGAGGATGTCTCTGAGTTTATCTGAGATTTTCTGTGTTTCTCTGAGATTTTATGAATTTCTCTGAGTTTCTCTGAGATTTTATGAATTTCTCTGAGTTTCTCTGAGATTTTCTGAGTTTCTCTGAGGTTTTCTGAGTTTCTCTGAGATTTTATGAATTTCTCTGAGGTTTTCTGAGTTTCTCTGAGATTTTATGAATTTCTCTTAGATTTTCTGAGTTTCTCTGAGATTTTATGAATTTCTCTGAGTTTCTCTGAGATTTTCTGAGTTTCTCTGAGATTTTATGAATTTCTCTGAGATTTTCTGAGTTTCTCTGAGATTTTATGAATTTCTCTGAGTTTCTCTGAGATTTTCTGAGTTTCTCTGAGATTTTATGAATTTCTCTGAGATTTTATGAATTTCTCTGAGGTTGTCTGAGTTTCTCTGAGATTTTATGAATTTCTCTGAGATTTTATGAATTTCTCTGAGTTTCTCTGAGATTTTCTGAGTTTCTCTGAGATTTTATGAATTTCTCAGAGTTTCTCTGAGATTTTATGAATTTCTCAGAGTTTCTCTGAGATTTTATGAATTTCTCTGAGATTTCTCTGAGATTTTATGAATTTCTCTGAGATTTCTCTGAGATTTTCAGAGTTTCTCTGAGATTTTATGAATTTCTCTGAGGTTTTCTGAGTTTCTCTGAGATTTTTTGAATTTCTCTGAGTTTCTCTGAGATTTTCTGAGTTTCTCTGAGATTTTATGAATTTCTCTGAGGTTTTCTGAGTTTCTCTGAGATTTTATGAATTTCTCTGAGATTTTCTGAGTTTATCTGAGATATTCTGAGATTTTTTGTTTATCTGAGATTTTTTGAGTTTATATGAGTTTCTCTAGGTTTTCTGAGTTTATCTGAAATTTTCTCTGAAATTTTCTGAGATTTTCTGAGTTTCTTTGAAATTTTTTGAGTTTCGTCATGTCCTAAACTGTCCAGAAGGAAGAAGAATCACTTGTGTTTCTTTTCTTTCTTTTTTCATTTTGTGACCTCCTCTTGGTTCAACATTATAAACGAGTATATCATGTTCTTTTTTATCCTACACTGTTTGAAAAAAAATGGTAATTTTAATCGAAAATTCTCTGCAAAAATATACTGTTTTAAGCCGTATTTCAGTAAAGTACAGGCGACCGTAATTTTTCTTTAATTTGTTATTATCTTTTACGGTTTGGTGACCGTAGTATCACTCGTTACCGTCAGTTTAGGGTTGTGGTGGCCGATGTGGTAAAGTCCCTGACTGGTGAACGCCAGACTGGGGTTCGAGTCCCGCTCAAACTCGTTAGTTTCTTTGATCACTGTAAACTCACCATCCTATTGAGCTAAGGAGAGGTGGTTTGGGGAGCCTATAGGTTTATCTGCTGAGTCATCAGCTGCTATTGCCTGGACCTCCTTGGTCCTAGATTGGGTGGAAAGTGGGTTTGGGCGCTGATCATATGTAAATATGGTCAGTCTCTTGGGCATTGTCCTGTTTGATACGGCAGTGTTACTGTCCCTTACCTCTGCCATTCATGAGCCGCCTTTAAACCTTTTAAACAAGAGTTTAATCTTAAGCTCTTTAGGTGTTAAAAAATTTTCTTTTTTTATCTTCTGTCTTATGAATAAGAGCCAATAGTATTAATTTACTTCTCTTCTCTTCTCTAATCTTCTCTTCTCATCTCTGCTCTTCTCTTCACGTTTCTTCTCTTTTCTAATCTTCTCTTCACTTCGCTTTTCTTCACTTCTCTTTTTACGTCTCTTCTCTTCTCTTTCCTAATCTTTTCTTCTCTTCTCTAATCTTCTCTTCTTTTCTCTTCTCTTTTCTTTTTCTAATCATCTCTTTTCTTCTCTTTTCTAATCTTCTCTTCACTTCGCTTTTCTTCACTTCTCTTTTTACGTCTCTTCTCTTCTCTTTCCTAATCTTTTCTTCTCTTCTCTAATTTTTTTTTCTTTTCTCTTCTCTTCTCTTTTTCTAATCATCTCTTTTCTTCTCTTTTCTAATCTTCTCTTCCCCAATCTTCTCTTCCCCACAGTCTTCTCTTCTCTTCTCTTCTCATTGAGAAATATAAATGTATCAATGTAAGGTAATCGTATTGGAGTCTTATAGAAAGAGAAAATGATTGAAAAATATAATCCATGAACCCAGTCACAACATCATCATCTCTCTCTCTCTCTCTCTCTCTCTCTCTCTCTCTCTCTCTCTCTCTCTCTCTCTCGGTTTCATCAACTTCTACCATCCTTCTATTCACTTGATTCTCCTCCTTTACGTCATCTCCCCCTGCCATAGTAACGTTTTTAACCCCCTCCCATTCTTAACTCCTCCCATAATCCCCTGGCTTCTTATTGGAATGGTACCTAACCCCCCCCCCCCCCACCATCCCTCTACTCCTGGAGGAACGAAAGACTAGGTTGGGGGAGGGGAGAGTTAGAAGGCGTAGAGGAGAGGTCCTGGGTGATTCAGTAGGGAGGATGAGAGGCAAGTGATTAGACCAACTACGAGTAACCTCGAACTCCTACGCTATCTCCTCCGGTTCTCCCTCCTCCTTACCTCCTCCCTCTCCCGCACCGTCTTTATATAGGTAGCCTCCATCATTGCGGTCTTGACTAGTGTTAGTGCTTTTGAGCTAGACAGCAATCTCTCGGATAGACGTGAAGCTGAAACCATGGGGGCAAAGTCCGTAGAGTTTTGTAAAAGAAAAAAATCAAATTATGCTAGTTCATACAGTAGATTTCTGTAAATCAAATCAGGAGTGTAATGTCCGTAGAGTTGTGTAACGCACTCCACGTAAACTTGATACGCGCACCTAAGCCCATTTCTTTTTCTAAGCCGGACTTAAGCCGTATTCAATGGGACTTTCTTTCTGGTATTTATCGACCGTTACGTGTCACCAGTCCCCGGACGTCACTCACCCGTTAAAAGTGAATAATCGGTGCTTTGAAAGTTATTTTTATTGTTGAAAATGACATAGAAGTGAATTGAAGTGAAACAAAGTGTGTGATTGTTGTCATGACGATTGAGGTGTACCTCAGAAAAGGTTATCATAATAAGATGAAAACTGCTATGATAGCATCATAGCTCCTTGATTATTATTATTATTATTATTGTTATTATTATTATTATTATTATTATAATGGTGTTTTATTAGTACTGTTTTTTTGCAATTAACAAGTATATACATTTATTATTATCATTATTATTATTATGAAAGTGTTTTATTACTACAACTACTTTTGCAATTACAAAGTATATTTCTATCCTTATCTTACTATTATTATCATTATTACAATTATTATTACTATTATTATTACAATGGTGTTTTATAACTACAATTTTAAAATTACGAAATACATTTCTATCTCTGTGCGTCATATTATGAATTATGAATGAAAAAGAATGCCACTGAAAAAGTAGATATTATTCATAAACGAATGAGATAAATATACAGTTTATTCAATTCAAGCTTAATAAATATTAGTTTCATGAGACAGAATATTTGTCTATTCAGTGTTTGGAATTATGTTTAAAAGTTATATGAAATAAAAAGATATAATCCGGCATTTTGATTAAATGATAATGTGTAACATAAGCGTAGATGCTACAGACCTGAAACTTATAATAATTTTGTATTTTTTAGATACTATAGACCTGTATTGATTTTTTTTTCTTTTTTTTTCATGTAAAGGATATTTTTATAATATACATTGTTTAAAGGTTTAAAGGGCGCTCATGAATAGTTGAGACAAGGGACAGTGACATTGCCCTATCAAGCAGGACAATGCCCTAGAGACCGACCATATTACATATAATCAGCGCCCAAGCCCCGTCTCCACCCAAGTTAGGACAAAGGAGGACCAGGCAACGGCTGCTGATGACTCAGCAGAAAGACCTATAGGCTCCCCCAAACACCCCTTCCTTAACTCACATAGACAGTTAGGTTGCAGCGACCAAAGGAACTAACGAGTTTGAACGGGACTCGAACCCCAGTCTGGCAATCACCAGGCAAGGACGCTACCACCAGGCCACCGCAACCCTGTGTTGTTATTAAATTTTTTATAACTATTTTAGAGGAAGTATTCAGATTTAAATCTAACAAAGGAGTTAGAATTATTTCTCTTAAATAAAGAAAAATAAAAGTTTACATTATTATATCAATCTTAGCTATTATTGGTAGCTAGTGTACGCGAACCGTCAAAAATGATAGCTAGATATTTAGGTATGCACACACACACACACTCTAATCAGGGTATGTCTATTTCTTCTCCCCCTGCCCGAGGGACGGGAAAGGCCTAGTAGTTATACGTCTGGCAATGCCGCTCAGCATGACAGGAAATATAATATATATATAATATATATATATATATATATATATATATATATATGTGTGTGTGTGTGTGTGTGTGTGTGTGTGTGTGTGTGTATATATATATATATTGTCCATTATTTCTCAGATAGTTTATTTATTTCCTTCATTTCTTTCCTCACTGGGATATTTTTCCCTGTTGGAGCCCTTGGGCTTATAACATCTTGCTTTTCCAGCTAGGGTTGTAGCTTAGCTAGGAACAACAACAACAACAACAACAACGGTAATAATAATAATAATAATAATAATAATAATAATAATAATAATAATTTCATTACTTTCTTATTATCCACACGGTAAATAAAACACACGAGGGTAACAGTAGTGTTATCTTCTTCACACCGTGTTATCATTGTTGACATTGATAAGAAAAACAGAAATGACCCTCTATGATTCACATTCCAACACGCTATTGATATTAAATCAAATATATATCATAGTCCCAACTTGTAGGAAATATTTTCATTATTGAGATTAGTCTTTTTTATAGTTTATATATGATATATCTGTTTTGATGTTGTTATTGTTTTTTTTAGAATATTTTACTTTAATTGTTCATTATTTCTCATTTAGTTTATTTATTTTCTTATTAACTTTCCTCACCTGGCTATTTTTCCCTGTTGGAGACCTTGGGCTTATTGCAT
>NC_090726.1:199577243-199579743 GCF_036898095.1 Palaemon carinicauda
AAAAGCCTGATTTGAAAAAAGGTGTGCTCCTGTCAATATATTCGACAAAAAATTGAAATACAAAACCTCGTATTCTAAGACGCAAAATACATACATTTTAGAACATAACCTAACACGACATTGCGCAGTCTCCGATGTCGATGAAGAAGGAGACATTTAGCCTGTTTCATCTTGGCATTTCGGAAGAACTTGCTTGGTTCTCAGTTCCCGTCTGACATTGGTTAGTTCTGGTAGCAATCTCTGGGGACTAGAGGTGTTACTCCTTAAATAGGAAGCTTAAAGAAACATATAATCCTTTGGAACAGCTAGGATATCTCGTGCCAACTTTGATAAGTGTGTGGTGGTTAATTCTGAGCTCTCAGTATTTCATAAGACTTGTGATTGTGGTTTCGGTGTTGGATAAAAGATAGAAATCGTTCATTGTATTGATAATAGATTTATAGATCTTCAACCGGCTGATATCAAAAGTCTTTGTGTAGAACGAACAGAATAATCATTATTTTTTTTATTGAAGCTTCCTTTCATGAACGAATTCTGTTACATTGAACGATAATTTAATAAAAACAATATTACAGATTCTTATTGTTAAATGTATTATATCTTATTTTCAATTGACTCTTAACGTGGAGGCTACATTTACGTAAAAAAGAGCAAATTATTAACTTCATTAAGACCATTAAGCCATGCCAGGACGTCAATTAAGTATTAATCTATTCACGTAATTCCTATGGTGATATTTTGTAGTCGAATTAAGTGTCATAGAGTATATTCTTGCATTCAGTCAGTCGGTGGCAGTAATCACTCTCTATAATAACTTCTGTAATTTTGAGAGAAGGAATTTAAAATATGTATCAATATTAATATGTTTTAAAAAAACAGTTTTGCGGGTCAAGGCGATACACAAACTCTTTCACAAGGTTAAAGAATCTTCGCTCAGAAATCGATATATATATATATATATATATATATATATATATATATATATATATATATATATGCCGTAAACCCGTAAAAGCTATTTTTAATCTAGAGTATCTTTTATAAAATTATTCGAGCTCAAAAAATTTCATATTATTGAATATTTGCTCACATTATCCGTAATCAAGAATTTATCATATCTCTCTCTCTCTCTCTCTCTCTCTCTCTCTCTCTCTCTCTCTCTCTCTCTCTCTCTCTCTCTCTCTCTCCACCAGTGATTATGTTTTATTGAATAATTCTAGATGACATTTGACACGTAGAAACTATGATTAATAACAATAGTAAGGAAAAGAGTGAATAGAAAAATCTCTTGTAATCACAATAGAAAAAAAATTGGATTATATCTTGAAGCTATACAATAGAAGATCCTCTTTTTGTGTTATATAAGAGCGTAAGTTTTCGTAATCGAACTCATTCTACGTCGAAGAATCTACCGTATAGAGTAGAGCCTTTCATGAAATATGGAAGGAGACGGAAGGTTCCCACCAATCGAAACCTGCAGATAAAATGTCAGGTCTCCTGAGCATCGGGTCTCGCGCCGCCAGCGTGCGAAGACACCGCCAGCACTCCCATTCCGCCCACAGTTCGCCCACGCATACTGCCGCCCGTAACTCTCCCACGTACCTCTCGCCTTCGAAGGGCCTCCAGCAGTCTCCCAGGAGCGCCCCTACGACCCCCGCCCACTCCTCGTCCTCCAAGAGCTTCTCCTTCACGCCCAGACCGGAGCAGCTGGGATTCCTGGCTCCGCCTCAGGCCTACAATCAGGCGGATTCACGAGGTCACAAGAGCGCCCCTGTGTCACCTCTGGCGTATACGTCGGAGCCTCCCGGTACTCCTGCTGGTGAAGCCTTTCGAGGGAGGGCGTCCTTGCAGGACAGCCCACAGGAGGAAGAAGGGCGTAAGCAGCAAGAAAAAGCTGAGGAGCGTCAGAATCCACAACGCCAGTCGACTACCTCAACGCCTCTGAATCTAGCAACTCTTTCCAGCAGATCTTCGTACAGCACATTTGATTCTCTGCCCTGGGGACTTGAACACGTGCATCATCAGGTAATGAGACGTCCAGTGCTCTCTCTCTCTCTCTCTCTCTCTCTCTCTCTCTCTCTCTCTCTCTCTCTCTCTCTCTCTCTCTCTCTCGCTCTCTCTCTCTCTCTCGATGTATTTAGCAAACTAGTATGAAGCGTAGATGTAATACATATATCCTGCTTGGGTGTGTGTGTGTATATATATATATATATATATTATATATATATATATATACATATATATATACTGTATATATAGAATTTCAGCCTTGCTTAAATTGATTATACTTTTTTCGTGCACGCGCAAGTCTCTCTCTCTCTCTCTCTCTCTCTCTCTCTCTCTCTCTCTCTCTCTCTCTCTCTCTCTCTCTCCTATATGTAGATACAATATATATATATATATATATATATATATATATATATATATATATATATATATATTAGGAAAGGTGAGCTCGAAGGCTGTAACAACAAACATACTGAAAACAATTAAAGTGAGC
>NC_090726.1:199582243-199592243 GCF_036898095.1 Palaemon carinicauda
CTACCCCCCACCATGATCTCATCCACATAAGGCTCTCGAGTAATCTCTCTTATAGTTTCATTCATAATCCTGTCCTTCCATTTAACTCCCAATATCCTTCTGAGGGCTTTGTTCTCAAATCTACTAAATCTATCGGAGATTGTTTCATTGTCATACCATGACTCATATCCATATAATAACACCTATCTCACTAAACTGATTTATACTAATGATTTTATAAGTTATTTCAGGCAATTTGATTTCCAAATTTATGATTTGCTTTTTTCACTTTCATTAAACTCAAATTCTAAAGATCTTATATTAGAGATCATAGTTCCTAAATATCTAAATGATTCTACCTCATTAATCCTTTCTCCTACCGATGATATATCCATCTTCCATTGAATACCCCGTTTTCATCATCTCTGTCAGTCTTTCATTCATCTTTGAAATTATCCCGAAATAAAAATATAGGAGCATTTTACGAAGAAAACTTTTATTGTAATTATGAATATAAATATAAATCATTAACTGTGTATAGATTTTTTTCATGTTAACTGGCATCTGTACGAAAATTTTCCATAGTTGTCAGCAATTTTTAGATCTTGTAAAATATTTTCTAACAGTACTTCGAGGGGGTTCTGAAGAGGAAAGCCCATTTCCTTGTGCATTGTTATTTTTAAAAGTGTTGTTTCAACCCTCACATTCAGGTTCTGGGGCTTAGCCTTTTCAACGGCGCCTCCAAAGATTATCTTCTTGTACTGTTTTGTTTTGTCTTCCACATCAGGTTTAATACTTCTTTTTTTCTTTTCTATATTTGTTTCACTAAATGAAAATAATCCTACTATTTTCTTATATGTCCTTGTTGTATGGTTGTTGTAGCTCAATTACTTCATTCCTTTCTTTTCTATATCCCTGGCAAAACAACAAAAAAATGTATCAAATCTTCCTCCTCATTTTCACAAAAATTACAGTTTACATTCCCCTCATTGTGTCTATTTACAATATTTAGTTTTAACGTATTAGTTCTTGCTCTAGAAAATATCAGTGAAGCAAATGTATTGTCATAAAGTAACTCTTCTTTAATTTCTCTCTTCCACGTTCTATATATTTCTAAGCTTACTTCACTTTCAATTTCTTCTTTCCACTTTTCAGTATCCCACTTTCTGGTTTCCGATTTTATTTCTGCCTTGTTCATTCTTCTTATCTGTCTTATGCCTAAACTTAATTTTTCCAAATACTTTGCAGGTTGTTTCCACAATCTTCCTTCTTTTTCTTGAGTAGCCTGGATAATTATTTTCAGTATTTCCTTCTTCCCATTCAGGGTACGATTTAAGCACTGCAGCTTCCCATCCATCACCCTTGCTTTCATAGAAGATGCACCTATCTCCCCTCTTAGAGCAGTATTAGCTGTGCTTTTGGTGGCACCTAAAATCTTCCTGTATACCCCATTCTCTATTCTGTGTAGTTTCTCTATTTCAGTTTCTGTTAGATTTGTAATACTTGTTCAATTCTAAATAGATGGTAAAGCAATACTTTTCCAGAACGTGTTTCCTATCATTACTTTATTGCAACTTTTCTATATAACTGAATATGTTAGATTAGCTAATTTTTGTGCCTTTTTTATCATTACCCTTTTCTGAGTTTTAAATATATTCCCATTATTGTCTAGCTTTATTCCTAAGTATGTTAAACTTTCTACTACTTTGATTCCCTCTATGTTATCTGGCTTTTCTTTCATATTGTAAATCATAATATTACTCTTTTCTTTATTAATTTCTAACCCACATTTTTTACCAGCTTCTACTAATATCTGGATGTTACGCTTTGCATTATGTATATCCTCTGCAATTATTAAGGCATCATCTGCAAAAAATAATGATTCTACCTTTATTAATTGATTTCTAAAACCGTTTCCTTCCTCTTCTATTTTCTTCATGACAATATAGGTCATTAGTTTAAAAAGTGAAGTTGATCCTGTGCAACCCTGTTTAATTCCACTCGTAACCTCCATTTCTTGTTCTTTACCTTCTCCTAAGTCAATGCCCGTAGTATCTCCTTGATAAATATTTGCAATTGCACTTATGATTTTGGTGTAATTCTATATTCTTTTAAAACTTCTATTACTACCTCCCTTTTTACAGAGTCAAATGCTTTACTAAAGTCTATTGCGGTTACTATTAGGGGTTTCTTGTTACTATAGTTCTCTTCCACACAATACTGTAATATAAAGATATTGTCCTCTATCCTGCCTCCACCTGTAAATCCTGCTTGACATTGATTGTCTTCTTCATTCATTCTTAAGTGATTTTCTATTTCCTCTTTCACCATCATCATGAATATTAGGACTGCCACTATTACTATAATATTGACTTCCCTATAGCAAGACACGGCAGCCCATAACAGATATTTGAACTTGTAGGGTGGTCTCCCAGAGGAGGATGGGGTACAGCAACGTTGAATACACAAGGGTAGATTTTATGAGTTGCTGGTAACGCAAAAAAGGGTGGATCTTTACTTTACAAGATGGAGTATATATAGCGACTGTCATGTAAGGGAGGGAAGTGACCCGGAGGAGAGACTTATCTTTAGGTCCAGTCTCAGCCGAGCTCCTCTAGCGCCGACATCTCTCTCTCTCTCTAGCTAATCCGCGCAACTGAAGTTTTCAGTGCACTCACCGCAGAGTTACTCCACCATGTCCGTCTTCCACCTCGGAGTCTGGGCATGAAGCCTTTAACCTGAAGAAGAACGCCACTGCAGGGACCGTTACAACGATCCCTCTTGCGACTGTGACAGCTTTGAAGCCTATCAACAGAGAAGACTGCTACTTTTCTGTACAATTGGCCTCAGAACAACCGATGTTACTGTGGGTTGCTGTGGCCTAAGGTTGGGGGGTTTGGGGGAGCCTATAGGTCTATCTGCTGAATCTTCAGTAGCCACTGCCTGACCCTCCCTGGTCCTAGCTTGGGTGGAGAGGAGGCTTTGGCGCTGATCATATAATATATGGTCAGTCTCTAGGGCATTGTCCTGATTGTTAGGGCAATGTCACTGTCCCTTGCCTCTGTCATTCATGAGCGACCATTAAACCTTTAAATCTTTAAAACACTACCGTCCCATACCATGAGATGCAGCTGCCATGGGTGCAAAATTGCCTCTGGCAGGGTCTTGAAGCACTGCAGGACCTTGAAAGCCAACAAGGAACGGGATACACCCCCTCCCAAAAGAAGGAAGAGCCCTGATCGCCTTTCAACAGTGCCTGGAACACCCCTGCCATCACATATAGTGACTCCAAGGACTAAGGGTACACCTTCATCTTGTCAGCCTCTACAACTCCACAGCAGACAGCTGCAGCTGCAGTTACTAGTCCTACCTCGGCGCCTGAGACTTCCAATGACATGGAAACTGATCCTGCTGATACCCAGGCAGTCCTTCAGGGAAACCATCCAATGGACTGTAACTGCTCTGTCTGCCTCACCTAACTCCTTCAAGAAGCTTCTGCCAATGCTGCTAGCATTCCAGCTCCAAAGAACTAAGCCAAGAAACCACTGCCAAAAATCAAGCTCAACCAGACCGAGAGCTCCATCTCCTACGCCACAGATGCTTCCATGTCTGCAAAGCCTAGCATAAAACTCACAGCTAGGCCTAACCAGATGGGAGACCTTATAAGGACCAGGAAACTGCCAGATCTCTCCAGGAGGAACCAGCTTTGACACTGTTTGATCCAGAGGAAAGCAGTAATGACAAGATACCCCATCGCCATGCCCATCTCTATCGTCACATTATGCAGCAACATTGACAAAGCAGTGCGTTGCATGAGCAAGAAAGATGTCTCTGTCAGAAGGCTGATAGCCAGCTTCATCGGCCCAGTGCCTTCCTCACTGGATCTGGAAGTTTGGGAGACATTCCTCATTAAGGAGTACACACCAGAACCCCTCAGATGCTACTGCTGCCAGCGTTATGGCCATCACAAGGAAGAGTGTAAAGGCCCCATCATCTGCTGAGTCTGCAGCCAGCGACACAGCACAGAAGTGTGCATCCAGGCCCATAAGGATGAAAAAGAGACGAAGCCCAAGTGCCCCAACTGCCCCAGGCCTCACCATACCTGGAACAGGTGCTGTGCAGAGCGACCAAGGAGGATAGGTGCTTCCTCCCTTAAACAGCCAAAAGCACCTACAACTCGGCCACCCAAGGACCAGTGACCTCCTCGGCCGAGGAGACAATGCCAGCCACCCACTGTTACTGTTCCAGAAACAGCCTACCAGCCGCAAGCAGCACCCTCTTCCACAACATACACCCTCCAACCCAACCCAACTCCTTACTCAACAACTGGAGTCACTACCCTTGGAACACCTCATTCCTCTCACCTTTAAAATCCTTACCAGAGTCCTGTCCCTCGCCAAGATCCCCACCTTCATGGAGTTACTCTGACAGTCCCAGTTGCCAACCAGTGAGCAGGGATAAGCTTATTTGCTTAAACCTACTTCTTTTCTCTCTGACTTAAAATCCTTCACTCCTCTCCCAGTGTCTTCTATTTACTGAGACTTGCTGCTATAACTACTTTCTCTCCTGCTGACAGACTCTGTCTGTTAACCTTTCTTTTCGTGGACCTAAAGAGGAGTCTCTCCTCCGTGTCACTTCCCTCACTTACACGCCAGTCGCTAGAAATCCCTCCTCATTTAAAGTAAAATATCCACCGCTTTTTTACTTTTCCAGCAACTCTTAAAAAACCACCCTTGTCTTTATAACGTTGCTGTATCGGCTTCCTCTGGGAGGCCACCCTATAAAAATATAATTCTTTTACAGGCGGCCTTTAGCGCAAAAGTTCGTGTCATGCTATAGGCATGGCAATCTAGACGAACGAACGAACGATCGTTAGGTACACGAAATGAAAGGTTAACAGACAGAGTCTGTCAGCAGGAGAGAAGGTTGTTATAGCAGCAAGTCCCAGTAAGTAGAAGAGACTGGGAGAGTAGTGATGTAGTTTAAGTCAGAGAGAAAAGAAGCAGGTTTAAGCAAATAACCTTATCCCTGTTTGCTGACTGGCAACTAGAATGTATGGAGTAGCTCCATGAAGTTGGGGATCTTGACGAGGGAAAGGACTCTGGTAAGGATTTTAAAGGTTATAGGGATAAGGTGTTCCAAAGGCAGTGACTCAACTTGATGAGTAAGGAGTTTGGTTGGGTTGGAAGGTGTGGGTTGTGGGAGAGAGGCTGCTGGCAGCTTAATGGCTCTGGCACAGTGACAGTGGGCAGCGGGCGTTTTCTTCTCTGGGGAGGAGGTCGCTGGTCCTTGGGCGGCTATGTTGCAGGTGTCTTTGTTGGTTTGGGTGAGGAAGTGCTCTTCATGGCAGCTATCCTCTTGAGTCACTCTGGGCAGCACCTATTCCAGGCATGATGAGTCCTGGAGCTTGGTTTCCTTTCCGTTTTTGGGCACCTGGTTACACACTTCAGTGTTTTGGCGCTGGCTGCAGACTCTGCAGATGATGGGTCCTTTGCACTCTTCCTTGGGATGGCCATATTGCTGACAGTGGTAGCATCTGAGAGGTTTAGGTGTATATTCCTGGATGGGGAAGGTCCCCCAAACTCCTAGATCCAGTGAGGAAGGCACTGGACTGATGAAGGTGGCTATCAGTTTGCTGACAGGGTCATCGTTCTTGTTTTTGCAGCGCACTTCCCTGTCACTGTTGCTGCAAGATGTGGCAATGTAGATGGGCATGGTGATGGAGTATCTGGATATGACTGCTTTCCTCTGGATCAGGGGCGGGGGTCAAGCAGTGTCAAGGTTGGTTCATCGTGGAGAAGTCTGGCAGTTTCCTGGTCCTTTGGGGGAGATGATAAGGTCTCCTTTCCATTTTGGTTTGGCTGTGAGTTGCATACCAGGCTTTGCAGCCATGGTAGCAACGGCAGTGTATGGGATGGAGCTGTCAGTCTGGTGTAGTTTAAATTTTGGTAATGGTTTCTTGATTTCTTTTGGAGCTGGAATGCTGGCAGCAATGGCAGAGGCTTCTTTCAGAAGTTGGGTAAGGCAGACAGGTCAGTTACAGTCCAGGGAATGATTTCCCTGAGGGACTGCTCTGTCTCAGCAGGATCTGTTTCCATGGCTGTGGAAGTCTCAGGCGCCGAGGTTGGAAGGGTAGCTGTAGTTGCATCTGTCTGTAGTGGAGTTGTAGGTGCAGGCAAGGATTGAAGTGTATTTTCAGGCCTTGGAGTTGTGACAGGTGATGGCTGGAGAGTGGGAGGCACTGGAGAAGGGCGTTCAGGGCTCTTCCTTTGCTGAGACGGGGGTGTGTCCAGTTCCCTGGTGGCGTTCATGGGCCTGAAGTGCTTCAGGATCTTGGCAGAGGCAATTTTGCACTCCTGGCAGCTACATCTCATGTTATGAGTTGGCAGTGATTTATCAGAAACGTCAGTCGTTCTGAGGTCTACTATGCTGAAAAGTTTCACTCTTCTTTGTGAATAGGCAGCACAGCTTTCATAATCGCAGGAGGGATCATTGTAGCGGTCCCTGCAGTGGCCTTGTCCGTCAGGATACAGGTGTCGTGCCAACTCTCCAAGGTAGAAGACGGACATGATGACGAAACTCTACGGTCGGCGCACTGAATATTTCAGCAGAGAGAGAGAGAGAGAGAGAGAGAGAGAGAGAGAGAGAGAGAGAGAGAGAGATGTGCATATAATAACACCGATCTCACTAAAATGCCATATAATCTGATTTTATATGTAATTTCAGGCGATATGATTTCCAAATTTTACTTAACCTAGCCATTGCTTGAATTGTTTTTTTTCTATCTTTTATTGAATCAAATTTTAAAGATCTTATATTAGAGATCATAGTTTCTAAATATTTAAATGATTCTCCCTCATTAATCCTTTCTCCTTCCGATATTTCCATCTTCCATTGCATACCCCGTTTTCATCATCTCTGTCCATCTTTTATTCATCTTTAAAATTATCCCGTAATAAAAATATTAGAGCATTTTACGAATAAAATTTTACTGTAATTATGAATATAAATATAATATATTAACTGTATATAGATTTTTTTCCTGTCAACTGGCATCCATACGAAAATATTCCATAGTTGTCAGCAATTCTCAGATCATGTAAAATATTTTCTAGCAGTAGTTCGAGGGCGTTACGTGTAAGTACCTTGCGTGGAAGAAATTCACCATTCGTTGCTATTTTTACGAGTGTTGTATCAACACTTATAAAGGAGATATATAACTTTATCCTATGAAAATGACAGAGTGGTTGCAAACATATAGGATCTAGAAAAGTATATGTCTACTAACCCGTAGGTCTGAATTTGAGCGGGCAGGATAGTGAGCACACGTGAGCTGCTAACCTCGGCCTGACTCGAGGTCAGTAAGCTTAAAAGCCCTCCGAACATAATATCCTTCTGTTACTTTGTATTATATATGCTATCCCTAGTAACTTTATTATATATTTATCTATAACCTGCTTAGGACTCTGCTATATAAATGCTAGTTGTCTTGTACGATCTTTTAATCTCAAATATTTCTTGAAAAGAATTTTCCCGCTTAAACAAGGTTTAAAAACTGTCTGCTACACATTGCTGAAGTGTATAGGCTTGGACATGCGTTTTTTATTTATTTATTTATTTTTTGTTTACCGAAAAATTCAAGTTTAAGAAATGTCTAGAAATAGACATGTCGACGGTCTAATGAATTTAACCTAGATCATACTGGGATTTGCTCTTTGCATATATAATTATTATTATTATTATTATTATTATTATTATTATTATTATTATTTGCTAAGCTACAACCCTAGTTGGAAAAGTAGGATGCTATAAGCCCAGAGGCCCCAACAGGGAAAATAGCCCAGTGAGGAAACGAAACAAGGAAAGATGAATATTTTCATTATAAACTATAAAAAATTAACAAAAAAAGGGGGAAAGGAATAAAATTGAATGGTGTTCCCTCAAGCAAGAGAACTCTAACCCAAGGCAGTGGAAGACAATGGTACAGAGACTATGGTACTACCCAAGACTTGAGAGCAATGGTTTGATTTTGGAGTGTCCTTCTCCTAGAAGAGCTGCTTACCATAGCTAGAGAGCCTCTTTTACCCTTACCAAGAGGAAAGTGACCACTGAACAATTACAGTGCTGTAGTTAACCCCTTGGGTGAAGTAAAATTGTTCGTCAATCTCAGTGTTGTCAGGTGTATGAGGACAAAGGAGAATCTGAAAAGAATATGCCCGATTATTCGGTGTATGTGTAGGCAAAAGGAAAATGAACCGTAACCAGAGAGAAGGATTCATTGTAGTACAGTCTGACCAGTCAAAGAACCCCATAAGTCTAGCGGTAGTATCTCAATGGGTGGCTGGTGCCCTGGTCAACTTACTACCAACTATATCATTCTTTTTGTGCTACAAATATTGATTATTATTATAATGAATGTTGATTAAACCCAATGTTTAAGACGCCAATTATAATGAGACGAATCAAAATGAATAAATTATAAGCAATTGGTGACCATTATTTTGTTCTGACTTTCTTCGCGATATTACTTAAGGCGGGTTTACACGTTCGTCGAACGCGGTTCGACAGGCTAGCGTTTGAAGTCGTTCGTCGAACGCGGTTCGACAGGCAAGCGTTTGAAGTGATGTTCGAGCATGTGAACGAGGTATTTGGTTGTCGAACAGTTCGAAGAATGTCTGTTCTCACTTGACTTTTGTGGGCGGGGCTTCGGTGTCCACAAACCTTATGCATTTGTGACCTACTCCACTTCTTCGAACCGTTTGACAAGCAGGTTCGACAACCGGGTTCGACGAACCGTTCGACCCTGTAAACCTAGATTTAGAGAGTTGTATGTCAACATTGAACAGCAAATGACATGAAATTTTGGACTGGAAATGTGTAATACTACGGAGATTAAATTATATCTTCCTAATCGGGTAGTTGAATCAGTAGAACATCAAAAGTTCAAAGTTGGAGCAAATGTTTTTATGTTGACCAGGCTGACATGAGTCTTTTTATAGTTTATATATGACATATCTGTTTTTGACGTTGTTAAAAGTTGATATATGACATATCTGTTTTTGACGTTGTTAATAGTTTATATAGGACATATCTGTTTTGACGTTGTTACTGTTTTTAGAATGATATATTGTTAATTTATTCTCCTCATTTATTTATTTCCTTTCGTCCTTTCCTCACTGGGCTATTTTTCCCTATTGGAGCCCTTGGGCTTATAGCATCTTGCTTTTCCAACTAGGGTTGTAGCTTGGCTAGTAATTATAATAATAATGATAATAATAAGTAAGTTTATCTCGATATAACTTTAAAGGAAAAACTGATAGAAAGTCATTTAATTTATTTAATTTAAAATGTTATAGGTTTTCTAAACAATCTGTGAGTAAATTAAAGATTTTTATTATACATTACTGCATAGGATCGTAATAATTTTAATGTTATAAACCTCGATAAACTATAAATGAAAATATCTTATGCCCATAGGCCTACTGTATGTACCCCATAGGTACGTCTTTCAACATGTAAGTTAGCGCCAGCAAGAGGCTTATTTCTGATATAAATGTTGAATCACTTCCACATCTCAACAAAACATTTAATCCCTGAACGTTTCACTAATCTATGAGTAAAATTGTGGCCGAGAAGTTGTTCACAAACACAAACAAACAGGCAATAACCAGGGGCAAAAATGAAAACCATCTCCTCCCAACATCGTTGGCGGAGGTAAATATTTGTGATATACAAGTTTTGATTTTTCCCCACTGGTTATAACACTGCTTGATGCCCGGGCTGCAATGGCGTCATTTATTTTCATAATCAAAGTTCCTTTTCTCCCATTGCTCTTGACTCCTTAATTTTCTAGATTTAACTGTTACGATATTTTGATATTTTCTTGCGTTAAATAACCTTTAATGTTATACACGATTTTCCAGATGGAATTATGAATATAAATATAATTTATTAACTGTATATAGATTTTTTTTCATGTTAACTGGCATCTGTACGAAAATTTTCCTTAGTTGTCAGCAAT
>NC_090726.1:199616800-199621800 GCF_036898095.1 Palaemon carinicauda
GATGGATTCACTAAAATTGGAAAAAAGATAAAAGCTTATACACACTATGATTAAAGGGAACCGA
Organism: Palaemon carinicauda; assembly: GCF_036898095.1. Taxonomy (NCBI): domain Eukaryota; kingdom Metazoa; phylum Arthropoda; class Malacostraca; order Decapoda; family Palaemonidae; genus Palaemon; species Palaemon carinicauda. Next base: position 199,616,865 of record NC_090726.1, read on the forward strand.
ACTATACATTACCAGACAAGGTTTGAAAGGGAAAGAAGCGAATTTATTACGAAATCTAATTAAAGGTTTCGGACGCATTCTGCTTTTATAGTTTTCTCTTCGCTTCTCGTTTTCTATAACCAAGAAATAATCTCGTTTTCTATAACCAAGAAATAATCTCGTTTTCTATAAACTAGAAGAAATTTCGTTTCTATAAACAAGAATAAATCTCGTTTCCTATAATCAAAGAAATCTCAATTCTATAAACAGAGAGAAAGCTCGTTTTCTGTAAACAGGATGAAATCTCGTTTTCTATAAACCAGAAGAAATCTCGTTTTCTATAAACAAAGAAATCTCGATTCTATAAACAAAGAAATCTCGATTCTATAAACAGAGAGAAAGCTCGTTTCTGTAAACAGGATGAAATCTCGTTTTCTATAAACAAGGGAATTTCGTTTTCGATGAACAAAGAAATCTCGATTCTATAAACAGAGAGAAAGCTAGTTTTCTATAAACAGGATGAAATCTCGTTATCTATAAACAGGATGAAATCTCGTTTTCTATAAACAAGGAAATCTCGTTTTCTATCAACAAGGAAATCTCGTTTTCTATAAACAAGATGAAATCTCGTTACCTATAAACAGGATGAAATCTCGTTTTTTATAAACAGGAAGAAATCTCGTTCTCTATAAACAGGATGAAATCTCGTTCTCTATAAACAGGATGAAATCTCGTTACCTATAAACCGAAAGAAATCTCGTTTTCTATAAGAAAATGAATCATGTTTTCTCTAAGAAAATGAATCTCGTTTTTCTATTATGATAATGAATCTCGTTTTTCTATAAACAGAGAAATCTCTTTTTTTATAAACATTAGACTAATCGTTTTCTATAATCAGGAAGAAATCTCGTTTTGGGAGGCATAGATAAGAAATATAAATAAGACTTCTAACAGCAATATCTTATGCTCTTTAGCATTGTTAATTCCATCCAGCAACACCTACTTTATAGCTTTCTATATTAAATTTGCCGTCACTCCTTTCTTAGGTGTAGAATGGCCCTCCTAGGTTCCAATACCGAATAATATGGATATGATTCAAACATAGAAATGTAACAGTATTCTACAGAGAGAGAGGAGAGAGAGAGAGAGAGAGAGAGAGAGGAGAGGGGGGGGGGTAAAGGTACTATGAAATCATTATTCAAGCTCAATCATATATCCGGCTGATCCCTCGTCAGGCTGGGAGGAGCGGAGAAGAAAGAGGATCCCCTATGTTCCTTTGTTTGATGTTGGCTGCCCCCCCCCCACCCCCCAAAATTGCGAGAAGTGTCTTGGTATACATGTATATATATATATATATATATATATAAAATATCCACATAGGATAAGAAATTTTAAACATTAATTTACATACAAACAAATCAATTTTAATATCGCAGTCAATTGTAAAACACAAAACCCCTTTACGCAAGAAAAACTAATACATTTTAGAAGAAAAATTACCTATATTAGAAACACGGGGGAAAATAAAAATGATAGCCGTATAGAAAACGGTGTTAGCCGTATAGAAAACGAGACCCGATTCGTAAGCCGTCAGTGGCAAAATATAATACGAAGAGATAAAGAGATGTTATTATCATTGCGTACGAGGTTATATAAGGTTAAATCTCACTTAGGACTGGAAGGTCAAAGGTTAAGTATCGTGTTGAGAGGTTGAAGGGAAATACTGATTTATCAATTTTTGATTTCTCAATTTTATAAGGATAAATTTCGGTATAAGGGGGTATTTTGTGTGAGGGCTCACAGCGAACCAACCTAGTGTGAGTGGGGTATCACTAGTAGCCTACAGCTTTGCTAAACATAGGGATACACAAACCTTTCACCCCGGTAAGGTATTCCCACTCAGAAAGAATATATATATATATATATATATATAATTTATATATTATATATATATATATATGTATATATATATAATTTATATATATATATAACGTCTGTCAGAATTCAGCGAACATTAAAGAAAACATTGTTTTATGTATTGCGTAACTCCAGTTTCCAAATAGAATTTAAAATATTCATTATTTTTCATATCATTTATTTCCGTGTTCCCTTTCCTCACTGGGATATTTTTCCTTGTTGGATTCCTTGTGCTTTATAGCATCCTGCTTTTCCAACTAGGGTTGTAGCTTAGCTAATAATAATAATAATAATAATAATAATAATAATAATAATAATGTAAACGTTTCATGTGTAAATAATGTAATCTTTTATATGGCGATATCTGGCATTTTTGTACGGATTTCAAAAGTTTACATAAACCCGGAATGAATTCCTTCATTTGTCTGTTACGAAATAACTTAAGAATATGTTGATTGAGGCAAAATAAACCTGAAATCAGAAAAGAGAGAGAGAGCAGAGAGGAGGAAGTGAGAGAGAGAGAGAGAGAGAGAGAAGATGGCAACTGGTTTACTCAAATGTTGCCACCTAGTGTGGTGTAAGAGAAAGTTCTCGATCGATAAATGTACTCAAAAATAGTAACATAAAGAGAAAGCACCAGTCCCATATTATAGGTCGCAGCCTGCTTGTCCAACTCGATAAAACATTTACAGGCTCAGTATGGGAACCTGCGCTGGACTCCAAGCACGGACGCCTACCTATACAGTGATAGATACATACATAGGTAGATAGATAGTTTCACTTCAATTCAACTATATGAAAGAGTTCTTCCTCCCCTCTTTTAAATGCCTTGTGATACCCTGACGAGCTATCTCTTCCAAAGGAAACCTCAGTATTCAGTAATTCATTGAGGTTTATCACCTTCTGAGGCCAATCTCCGGAACTCTCCTCCTCTCTCCATGATTGGAGGAGAGCTGTAGCTTCATTTTTGGCTGATGTCCCTCCCCCTTTTTCATATTTTTCCCTCATAAGACGTGAAATCTACTATAGTCCATTTCTTTTAGCGATGCATATTTGCACCGACTCGCGGCGGTGACCTTTTAGCTCGGAAAAGTTTCCTGATCGCTGATTGGTTAGAATTATCTTGTCCAACCAATCAGCGATCCGGAAATTTTTCCGAGCTATAAGGGCACCGCCGCGAGTCGGTGCAAATATGCATCGCTAAAAGAAATGGACTATAGACACATTCAATTAAAACTAAAAACAAATCTTCTGCTAGTTATGACATGAAACCACCAGTAAGGGACACTCATTCAGTACTGTATTTGGACAGTTATTCAGTATTGCATTGAACAATAACTCTGTACTGCATTTGGAAAATAACTGTCATGCATTGGGACAATAACTCTGTACTGCATTGGGATCAATCACTTTACTGCATTGGGATCGATAACTCTGCACTACCAATAAGACACTACACTGTACTGCATTGTGACACTCACCTCTATACTGCATTAGGACAGTCACTCTCAGTCACTCTGTACTGCATTGTGACACTCACTCTGTACTGCATTAGGACAGTCACTTCAGCCACTCTGCACTGCATTTGGACAGTCACTCCCAGACACCCTGTACTGCATTGTGGACAATCATTTCTGTATTGCATTAGGCCAGTCACTCGCAGTCACTCTGCACTGCATTTGGACACTCACTCTGTACTGCATTAGGACAGTCACTCTGTACTGTATGTGGACACTCACTCTGTACTGCATTAGGACAGTCAATCTCAGTTACTCTGCACTGCATTAGGACAGTCACTCCCAGACACCCTGTACTGCATTGTGACAATCATTCTGTATTGCATTAGGACAGTCACTCTCAGTCACTCTGTACTGCATTTGGACAATAACTCTGTACTGCACAACCTCCACCTGTCAGAGTAGACTCTTATATTTCCAAGTGCTTTTCACACAGTGGCCCCGAAATATCAGCAAAGGAAGGGAATGACGAAAGGAAAAAGTTTGACCTAAGTTACACGAGAAAATAATTGGATCTTACAATTTTAAACGATGTTATAACAGGGGGTTTAAAGGCCCCATACTCCCCAATTCTGATTTAAATACCTACTTTTTAACAGATGTATAGTGATTTAACACTGTTGTATTCGCACCTTGCAGGACAGGAGTTAAAATACAGAGTTATAGCCATCAGCCACTGATAATATAATATCAATAATTGATGTAGTCGTCGTAATAATCCATTACCGATCGGTTCTCTCTCTCTCTCTCTCTCTCTCTCTCTCTCTCTCTCTCTCCTTGCATATGATTTAATCATTCATGCAAAGGATATCAATCAATGTGAAGTTTTTGTCCTCTTGAATAGATTACTCTAGTCCAGTTGGAGAGCAAAGAAAAAATCTACCTTCTGTAAATGATAATCCGATGGAATAAGTTAGCAGAGTTCGTGCAATTAGAGCAAGGCCGTTTGAACCCTATTGATATTATCATTTTTACTTGCTAAGCTACAACCCTAGTTGGAAAAGCAAGATGCTATAACCAAAGGGCTCTTACAAGGGAAGTAGCCCAGTGAGGAGAGGAAGCAAGGAAATAAATAAACTATAAGAGAAGTAATTAACAATTAAAATAGTAACAATAAAATGAAATCATATATAAACTATAAAAACTTTAGTAAAAGAAGAGGAAGAGAAATACGATAGAATAGTGTGCCCGAGTGTACTCCAACCCAAAATAGTGGAAGACTATGGTACAGAAGCTATGGCACTACCCAAGACTAGAGAATAATGGTTTGATTTTGGAGTGTCTCTCTCCTAGAAGAGGTGCTTACCATACCTAAACACAAGTAGAGCTGATATGTCAATAGAAGTAGATTAATATATCGATGTTTGGAAAATAAAATCAAACAATTTATCGAAAGCATTTTCAAAGGATGAAAAACTTTATCTGTCTGCACACAATACTATCATTATTACTTGGTAAACTAAAACCCTAGTTGGAAAAGCAGGATGCTATAAGCCCAGGGGCCCCAACAGGGAATATAGCCC
>NC_090726.1:199626800-199644300 GCF_036898095.1 Palaemon carinicauda
TATCATGAAAAAAATACAAATAAGCTATTATAACTACTAGCTAAACTACAAGCCTAATTATAAAAGCAGGATACTATAAGCCCAAAGTCTCCAATGGGGACTAAGCACAACTTCACTATCACGATGGCTAAATTTGAATAGTGAACACATCTTACCGTGGTTTGAGCAGTTTTGATAACTGCAAGCTCACCGATCGTGTCCTCTCGATCACTCTACGGACAAACATACCCACATTTCAGTATAAAAAATATCTGAGGAGAATATGGTAAGTTTATAGATCACTCTAAGGAAAAACATACCCACGTTTCAGTATAGAATATCTGAAGAGAATATGGTATGGTAAGTTTATAGATCACTCTACGGACAAACATACCCACATTTCAGTATAAAAAAAAAGATATCTGAGGAGAATAGGGTAAGTTTATAGATCACTCTACAGACAATAATATCCACATTTCAGTATAAAAAAAAATATCTGAGGAGAATATGGTAAGTTTATAGATAACTCTACGGACAAACATACCCACATTTCAGTAAAAAAAAAAAAAGATATCTGAGGAGAATATGGTAAGTTTATAGATCACTCTAAGGAAAAACATACCCACATTTCAGTATAAAAAAGATATCTGAGGAGAATATGGTAAGTTTATAGATCACTCTAAGGAAAAACATACCCACGTTTCAGTATAGAATATCTGAAGAGAATATGGTAAGTTTATAGATAACTCTACGGACAAACATACCCACATTTCAGTATAAAAAAGATATCTGAGGAGAATATGGTAAGTTTATAGATCACTCTAAGGAAAAACATACCCACGTTTCAGTATAGAATATCTGAAGAGAATATGGTAAGTTTATAGATCACTCTACGGACAAACATACCCCACATTTCAGTATAAAAAAGATATCTGAGGAGAATAGGGTAAGTTTATAGATCACTCTACGGACAAACATACCCACAGTTCAATATAAAAAAATATCTGAGGATAATATGGTAAGTTTATAGATCACTCTACAGACAATAATATCCACGTTTCAGTATAAAATATCTGAGGAGAATATGGTAAGTTTACAGAGCACTCTACGGACAAACATACCCACATTTCAGTAAAAAAAAAAAAAAATCTGAGGAGAATATGTTAAGTTTATAGATTACTCTACGGACAAACATACCCACGTTTCAGTATAAAATATCTGAGGAGAAAATGGTAAGTTTATAGAGCACTCTACGGACAATCATACCCACATTTCAGTATAAAATATCTGAGGAGAATATGGTAAGTTTATAGATTACTCTACGGACAATCATACCCACATTTTAATATAACACCTTTGAGGAGAATATGGTAAGTTTATAATGCTCTGCTTAACAGATTCATTTTGACTACGCATACCAGCTATAAAGAATTTATCTGGGATAGGTCAAAGGTTATGACCACTGTAAGAAAGGAAGGGAAAACGGGTTAATTATTAGGTTTCCTAGGGTGAAAAATCATATAATAATTAGTAATTATCAATAATAATAGTAATGATAATAGTAATTATAATAATAATAAAAAAAAAACAAGAGAAGGTAGGATAATTACTATATTTTCCGTGGTAATAAATCGTATAGTATTTAACAATAATAATAATAATAATAATATTAATCATAATAATAACAACAACAATGAAAGATAGAAAGAGACAATACTTGACTATCTAAAGAAATTAATTGCATAATAATAATAATAATAATAATAATAATAATAAAAATAATAGTAGTAGTAGTAGTAATAGTAGTAGTAGTAGTAGTAGTAGTAGTAGTAGTAGTAGTAATAATTCCCATTAGTCAACTAATCTGATTCATGGTACATTAAAGCAACATTATAAGTTATTTCAAGTATATGAAAATTTCCACTGTATAAACGAGGAGGATCAAATATATAACATTATCTTCCCTCTAGATGCAAAATAAGGAAAAAAGCTAATTTTCGTATGGTAACAGAAGAAATACTGCATTTTATTGTAGATATCAATATGTTTGGTTTATAGAGGTACTTGAGATGGATGTGTGGGGTGACAAGTAGAGATAAGATACGGAATATGGTAACTAGGGGTACCACAGGAGTTAGAGAACTATCATATAAGATCCAGGCAAGTAGATTGAGGTGGTATGGTCATGTCATGAGAAGAGATGAACAGCTTATTGGGAGGAGAGTGATGGAAATGGAGGTACAGGGAACGAGAAGCGAAGGCGGGTGGACTGTATCAAGGATGACCTTCGATCAAAGGGATTAACCAGTGATGAAGTGTGGGACAGAGGAAGATGGAGAACGCTGGCCAGAAACATCAACCCCACATAAAGGTGGGAAAAGATGCAGACAAACAACAACAAGAAGAAGAGAGATACTTTTCCTAATTACCCTGTAACTATTAAAGTAAAAAGAATTTTGACAAAATATTTCGTATACGTATCCTCCGAAGCTCAGTGAATTTTTTTTTTCATGATTTTATGTTTTTCTTCTTATAATATATTGGCATACAGGCAGGGCACCTTCGTTCAACAAACTTTTCCATAGCTAACACACCACCAAACATATCTCCCTCTCTTAACAAGTCTCTTTAATATATTATTATTATTATTATTATTATTATTATTATTATCATTATTATTATTATTATTATTATTATTATTATTATTATTATCATTATTACTATTATTATTATTATTATTATTATTATTATTATTATTATTATTATTATTATTATTATCATTATTATTATTAATAATATCAAAATTATTATTATTATTATCATTATCATTATTATTATTAATATTATTATTATTATTGTTAATATAAAAATTATTATTATTATTATTATTATTATTATTATTATTATTATTATTATTATTGTTGTTGTTGTTGTTGTTGTTACGCCATTATTATGCCATTTTACTTTACATATCTTTATTTTTCATCTCTATCGGATCAAATTAATCTACTTACTTCAGAGATAAATTTTCGTACTTCACAGATAAACTTATTTTTTTTTTTACACAATAATTTTCAACCTGCAATTTGTATAACTTATTTTTATTAACTTTTAATTTCTATCTTACACAAATAATATATTTTTAAAAGTTCTTACACATATCAATATGTATAAATATGAATGTCAGTCATACATTTCAAATAACCGGAGACATATTGAATATTAGGTTTTTATCCGTGGCCGAATGACATACATAATTTTGCATTATGCATATTACTAATTCACTCACTTATATGCGTTTATGTGTGTGTTTATTTATTCATACACACACACACACACACATATATATATATATATATATATACATATATATATATATATATATATACACATATATATATGTATAAATGTGTATATATATATATATATATACATATATATATATATACATATATATATATATATATATATACACGCACACAACACCAACAAATGCAGCCGTTTTTAGTTCCGTGCAGGACAAAGGCCTCATACATGTCCTTATTCATGTCTGAACTTTGGCCATTGGGAAAATTTATTCTAGTCGCTCACAGCAAACCAACCTAGTATGTTGGCATTGACAAGTACAGCTTTGCTGATCATGGTGATACACAAACCTTTCACCACGTTTAGGTATCTCCACTCAGAAAGGTGTGTGTATATATATATATATATATATGTGTGTGTGTGTGTGTGTGTGTGTGTGAGAGAGAGAGAGAGAGAGAGAGAGAGAGAGAGAGAGAGAGAGAGGTTGTATATTTTCAATTCCAGTTTGTATCCATTACCTCTGGACTGAGAGAGAGAGAGAGAGAGAGAGAGAGAGACAGACAGTTTAACCGAATCACTATTAGACACAGTCCCTTATCTTAATGCAGTCGCCTTTCGACAGGAAATAAGCAAATTCGTTTGCAAAAGATGAATTCAGAGGGGAGGGGGGAGGGGTTGTCCGCGGTTTCGGAAATTGAATCCCCGCTAATTCAGGAAATTCATTGGCCCGGATTCCGTATGTCGACCGTCACTTCAATTTCCTGTTGGATAAATCCGGGACAGGGCATTAGCTCTGGCCAAATACCACGGGCCAAGATGATTCATGTCTTGCTATCTTCGGTAGACACTATTCCGTGGTTGCGCGTCTTACATAACTGGTTTAAAGGTTTATAGGCCGCTCATGAGTGGCAGAGGCAAGGGACAGTGACATTGCCCTATCAAGCAGGACAATCCCCTAGAGACTGACCATATATATATATATATATATATATATGATCAACGCCCAAGCAACCTCTCCACCCAAACTATGGACAAGGAGGGCCAAGCAATGGCTGCTGATAACTTAGAAAGTAGACATATAGGCTCCCCCAAAGCCCCCCTTCCTTAGCTCACTAGGACGGTGAAGTTGCAACGACCAAAGGAACTAACGAGTTTGAGCGAGATACGAACCCCAGTCTGGCGTTCACCAGTCAGGGACGTTACTACATCGGCCACCACAAAAGATAAAAGAAAATTATAGGAGTAAATGTAGAATTATTGAATGCTTGAAAAAAAAAAAAAAAAAAAAAACTTGAAAAAACTGAATCTAACTGTTCGCTGCAGCAGCTTATTTCTCGATCTTATGCTTGAACTTGACCTTGACCTTGACCTTTGATTTTAACATGTATTAATTGGCGTGGATGTCAAAACTTATGGCTGGTTACGTGAATTGGAAATTTTGCTTGACCGTAACCTTGACCTTTGTCCTTGACCTTCCAAAATCTAATCATTTCCAGCTTTTTACATAACAATTAATCCCTGTAAGGATTGAAATTGTGGTCAGGAAACTGTTAAAAAAACACACACAGACAAAAACTGGGAATAAAACATAACCTCCTTCCAACTTCGTTGCCGGAAATACAAAGGCTTTGCAAAACCCATTCAACCTCCGGACCCCATTACCAAGCAATCCTACCCATCGTAACAACATTTTTTTCTTGCAAAGGAATTCTTTCAAATGCTCATGACCGACTGATGAAGAATTACTTTAGCTTCCCATCAAATATCAGTCAGTGAACGAAAACGGAAAAAAGGTCTTTATGGAAACCCAGTGAACGATGTTTTTTTTTAATTTTTTCTTTTAATGTGTTTACTGACGTTCACAGAGATCAAAGGTCTTCATAAAGGGTTATTTTCTCCCCTATCAATTAGCGAAATTAACTATAAAATTCCCTGCCATAAAGGCCTCTATTCGCGTAAGCTAAAAACATGCCAATTTAATGCACAAACTGCGCAGAAAAATATTACTCTTGTATTTATGCCACCAATTATCTCTCTCTCTCTCTCTCTCTCTCTCTCTCTCATGTACTTATGACAACACACATGAAGTCTCTCTCTCTCTCTCTCTCTCTCTCCTGTATTTATGCCAACAAGCATGAAAACTCTCTCTCTCTCTCTCTCTCTCTCTCTCTCTCTCTCCTGTAAATATGCCAACAAGCATGAAAACTCTCTCTCTCTCTCTCTCTCTCTCTCTCTCTCTCTCTCTCTATATATATATATATATCTACATCTTCTTTCGAGTCTCCAAACAATAACAGAATATGATTAATGCTAAAACATAAATACGGGCGAGGGAAAATACACACACATACGTACACACACACACACGCACATACATACACACACGGTCACTTTGCAAAGTTCCGTGTTGCAACGAACTCTTTGACATGCGAATAAAAGGTTAGAAGTCAAGGCAAAAGGTTCGTCACAATTATGACATTTACATTATTATTATTATTATTATTATTATTATTATTATTATTATTATTATTATTATTAATGATAATAATTGATAATATTAATAAAATTACTAATACTAATACTAATTATTATTATTATTATTATTATTATTATTAATAATAATAATGGTTATTATTTTCAATACTAATAATAATAATAATAATAATAATTATTATCATTATTATTATTATTACTGAAAATAACAATTATTGATAATAATAAAAATAATAATATTAATTATTATCATTATTATTACTATAATTATTAACGGTTATTATTTTTAATGATAATAATAATAATAATCATTATTATTAGTATTATTTTCATTAATATTATTATTGTTATTAGTTAATATTAATAATCAGGATTAATAATAATAATAATAATAATAATAATAATAATTATTATTATTATTATTAATCATTATCATTAATTAATTAATAATAATAATAATAATAATAATAATAATAATAATAATAATTATTATTATTATTATTATTCTTAATTATTAATAAAAAAAAAATAGTGGGAAAAAACACAATTTCCCCCCCTCCTATAGAATCAATATATCGTAAAGAAATAATGGATAGAGATGGACAAGTCTTCGGCAAGAAAGTTGTCTTCCCCGAAGAAATCAATGTTAATTAAATGTTCTGACTTCGAGTGGTTGAACTCCGCCCTGTCCCCTCCAGAAAAGAGGCAAGAGACAGTGACAGGCCGTAGCTAGAAGGACAATGCCCTAGAGACTGACCACAGACCATATATGCATTATATCAGCATCCAAGCTCCTTCTTCAGAGCTAGGACCAGGGAGGTACTTGTCTTCCCCGAAGAAATCAATGTTAATTAAATGTTCTGACTTCGAGTGGTTGAACTCCGCCCTCTGTCCCCTCCAGAAAAGAGGCAAGAGATAGTGACAGGGCCCTAGCTAGCAGGACAATGCCCTAGAGACTGACCACTGAACATATATACATTTAATCAGCATCCAAGCTCCTTCTTCAGAGCTAGGATCAGGGAGGTCCAGGCAATGGCTGTTATGACTCAGTGGGCTCCACAATAACGCTACATCCTTAGCTCATATGGATGGTGAGGTTACAGACATTACAAGAAACTATCGAGTTTGAAGCTAGGACCAGGGAGGGCCAGGCAATGGCTTTAAGACTCAAGAGGTAGATCCATAGGCTCCACAAAACTCTACAGCCTTAGCTCACATGGATGGTGAGGTTGCAGACTCTACAAGAAACTATCGGGCCTGAGCGTAACTCGAACCCCCGTCCAGTAGATGGTTCGGCAGGGATGTTTCCAATAGGCCACCACAACCCATTGCACAAAAAAACGCAAATTCAATATATATTACATAATAATAATAATAATAATAATAATAATAATAACAATAATAATAGTAGTAATACTACTACTACTACTACTACTACTACTACTAATAATGATAATAATGATAATAATAGTAACTTAATCCTCTATTACGCAATTATGATTTCTTTCTATTCAGAATGAAAAAAAGCAATTTTCAATTAAAGCAAAAGATAAAGCTAATTAGGCCATATAAAATAGTCCTAATTTTACAATATCTAGTTACATCAAATGCCAGTGTTTTAATAACAGAAATCAGAGCTCCAGCAATCAGAAAATCACAGACGGTAATTACACTTAATTACTTTTGGTAAAGCCAAGCTAAATACCGCTCATCAAGACGATTATAAAAAATGATCAAAGTTTAACGAGGGTTGTCCTTAATGAAAAAAAAAATCAAATTATATATCATTTCTCAAAATTACCTGTGATGAGTGGTCTTCATATAGGAAAAATCAAAATTAATTTTCCTTTGATTTTTCGACCTGTAACTCTAAATGTCATAGCTGACAATCATATGAACTGTGAGAATACTTCTTCTGTTTAATGGTTTAAAGGCCGCTCATGAATGGCAGAGGCAAGGGACAATGACATTACCCTATCAAGCAGGACAATGCCTAGACTGACCATATATACATATGATAAGCACCCAAGCCACCTCTCCACCCAAGCTAGGACCAAGGAGAGCCAAACAATGGCTGATGATGACTCATCCAATAGATCTATAGGCTCCACAAACAACCAATCCTTAACTCACAAAGATGGTGAGGTCGCAGTGACCAAAGGAACTAAAGGTTTCAGCGGTACTCGAACACCAGTCTGGCGATCGCCAGGCAGAGACGTTACAAAATAGGCTACCATAACCCTAATTATTTTCTCTCATCTAAATGTATATTTAAGATTATATATATATATATATATATATATATATATATATATATATAGTAAACAAGATAAATGGGTTGAGTGTAGTTCGATGGGACAGGCGTAAACTTTATCACTTGTCAAATCAATTTTATTTATGGGGAGGTTATAGTTTACCTTGGTTTGAAATCACTATTATTATTATTATTATTATTATTATTATTATTATTATTACTTGCTACAACCCTAGTTGGAAAAGCAGGATGCTATAAGCCCAAGGGCTCCAACAGCGAAACTAGCCCAGTGAGGAAAGGAAATAAACTACCAAAAGAGTTTAAGAACAATAAAAACATTAAAATAAATCTCTATTATATAAACTATAAAAACTTCAAAATAACAACAGGAAGAGAAATAAGATAGGATAGTATGAAGTTACTGTAGTTTTACGATTTAATAAATGAAATTTAGTATTACTTCCCCAGGAGTAAAGCTGGATGGGAAGTAAACGCAGGTTTGAGACTTAGTTTTAGGGAAAGCTAAGGACATGAAAGTCTAAGAGCGGGGTGTTGAAGGGGGGTGTAGCCCCGCAGCATGGTTGAGTCTTCGTCATAGGGTAAGCTATGGATATGAAAGTATAAGAGGGGCGGGGGACTGAGGGAGGTGTAGCCCAGCAGCATGGTTGAGACTTAGTCAAAGAGTAAGCTAAGGATATGAAAGTCTAAGAGGTGGGGGGGGGGGGATGGAAAGGGGGTGTAGCCCCGCAGCATGGTTGTGACTTTGTCAAAGAGTAAGCTAAGGATATGAAAGTCTAAGAGGTGGGGGGGGGGGATGGAAAGGGGGTGTAGCCCCGCAGCATGGTTGAGACTTTGTCAAAGAGTAAGCTAAGGATATGAAAGTCTAAGGGGGGTGGGATCAAAGACGGGCGTAGTCCCGTGGTAGGTACGTGGGTAAGGATATGGCTGCTATGTTAGGTTAGGCTAAGTGGGGAATCTCATGTTACATGGCTCTTGCGTTTGTTTCCCTTTTAAAGTGTGGTTTTTCAGTCATAACTTTTGAAATTTCGGGACCAAAGGGGGCCATAGCCCCACGGTAGTAAGTAAAAATACGGCTCCTAGGTTAGGTAAGGCTAAGTGGAGAATCTTAAATTGGTGTGTTCTTATTTTTGTTTCCCTTTTAAAGTGTGGTTCTCAGTCATAACTTTAGAAATTTGGGGGCTGAAGGGGGCCGTAGCCCCACGGTAGTAAGTAAGAATACGGCTCCTAGGTTAGGTAAGGCTAAGTGGAGAATCTTAAATTGGTGTGTTCTTATTTTTGTTTCCCTTTTAAAGTGTGGTTTTTCAGTCATAACTTTCGAAATTTGGGGGCCGAAGGGGGCCGTAGCCCCACGGTAGTAAGAATACGGCTCCTAGGTTAGGTTAGGCTAAGCGGGGGAATCTTACATTGGTGTGTTGTTGTATTTGTTTCCCTTTTAAAGTCTGGGTTTTCAGTCATAACTTTTGAAATTTTACGCTTGCTCTGTCCCAACGAACTATGAAGGCTCCAGATTAAGTAAAGAAAACAATAAGGATTGATTATAAGGTACAAATTGCTATTCCTATGTATGATGGTTGAATATCCAATCTTATCGCTTAATCGGCACCCGAGATCTCACATTGCTAAATCATTTGCATCCTCAATCTGTAAATAATATAGCTAAAAATTATAGGTAAAAATGCAAACAAAGGCGACAGTAAACACAAGCGTGCATATGTGAACAAAAAATTTACCTAGATATACACCAAGTGCTCTCTAGCATACATACAACCTTTTGGCATGCGATGAAAAGGTCAGAAGTGAGGGTAACATGTTCCCATGTGTGACATTTAGATAACAAGGGGAAAAAAGGGGGAAAATGGGCTGGAAAAGAGGGGACTGCTCATTTCCTGCATCCTGTAGAATCAATACATCATGAAACACATTGAATAGAGAATGGACAAGGCTTTACTATCAACAAGAGGGTAGTCCGCACAGAAGTAGTTAAATGAAATTAGCATTCTGGCTTTGGATGTAGTACTTCGAATGTCACTTATTGAAAGATTGGAAAGCGATGAAATAAGAAAAAGGGCAGGCGTAGTAAAGACAACAGAGATGATGAGTGTCCCAACTGTGATGGTGTGGGCATGTGTTGAGGATGGATAGCGAGGAGAGAGTAAGGAGAGCTAAGGAGGAACCAGTTAGGGGCAGAGAATTGGATGGTGAGATGAGGTGAAGGATGATCTGGAGAGAAGAGGTTTTTGGAGGAAGATGCCTTTGATAGAAGGCATTGAAGAGGGCGCATCAGGCAACCGACCCCTTAATGTAAGGATAAAGGCGAGAAGAAAAAGAAGAAGAAGAAGAAGAAGAAGACTTCGACCTCCAAACCAAATGCCTCTTTCTCCCTGGTTGCAATTTAGGTAAACAATAATAATCTCACATGCATCGTAAATTATTGAACATCCAAACCAATACATATTATGCAATCAAGATTTATCTAATTTCATTCACCAATAATATAAAGATAATGATTTTCAATTAGAGCAAATGATAACGCTAATTAGCCCACATAAAGTAGGCCTAGGTTTCAATATGTCATTAGATCAAATACCTATGTTTTAATACCAGAATGATAGCTCCTCCAAGCACAAAATCAGAAACGTTAATTGCTATTAATTAATCTTGGTTTAACCAAACTAAATGCCAATCATCAAGATTATTTTTAAAATCAAGCGCAGTGATCCCCTTAATGAAAACTCTATAATTATCATCATTCCTCAAATTAATTGCCTGTGATTAGTCTTGAAAAAAAGTCATTTCTCTGCCAGTGGCTGTAATGGCTACATTAGATTTTTTTGACCTAAATGTTTGATGAAGCTCTATTTCAATATTAGAGCTTATATTCATATGTTTTATGATTCAAATGCTATTTCTGTAAGATCCTCTCTCTCTCTCTCTCTCTCTCTCTCTCTCTCTCTCTCTCTCTCTCTCTCTCTCTCTCTCTCTATGTATGTCTATGTATGTATGTATATATATATTTTGTTTATATATATATATATATATATATATATATATATATATATATATATATATATATATATATATATATGCACAAGACCCACAGGTTAAATGAAAATAGGAAATATAAGATTAAGTCCTGACTAGTTTCGTGATACTTTTTCAGAGTCCTCTGAAGAAGTATCACAAAACTAGTCAGGACTTAATCTTATATTTCCTATTTTCATTTTCCCCTGTAGTTCTTTTGCATCTGAGCATCACGTGTCCTTGTGATTTTCATGGATATATATATATATATATATATATATATATATATATATATATATATATATATATATATATAATATGTATATATATACACGTATGCCCTGAAGAAAGCCATTAGGTATTAGCTGAAACAGCTGTCAATTAGAATTGAATAAATGGAACAGTTTAGTAACAAATGATGAATTTCCCTTCAGAATTCTATCCCAGAGGAAAAGATAAGATACAGAAAACTAAGATAGTGTTGCTTTAAAATAGTTTATAGCACAAAGGTTTTAAGCATTTAATGAAGTAGAGCACTCGGATCACTGTTTGGTAAGTCGTGGATGACTCCAGGGCTATCATCCATGAGTTCACTTATCAGTAAATAGGTAGCAACATATGCAGGCGTGCAACGAGAGAGAGAGAGAGAGAGAGAGAGAGAGAGAGAGAGAGAGAGAGAGAGAGAGAGAGATCTTAATGTTCTAGCACGGCCAAGTTATCCATTGCCAATATATTCGTCCCTTAAAGGTTTAAAGGTCGCTCATGAATGGCGGAGGCAAGGGACAGTGACATTGCCCTACCGAGCAGGACAATGCCCTAGAGACTGACCGTATATACATATGATCAGCGCCCAATTCCCCTCTCCACCCAAGCTAGGACCATGGAGGACCAGGCAATGGCTGCTGATGACTCAGCAGATAGAAATATAGGCTCCTCTAAACCCAACATCCTTAGCTCATACGGATGGTGAAGTTGCAGCGACCAACTAAACTAACGAGTTTGAGCGGGACTCAAACCCCCGTCTGGCGTTCAACAGTCAGGGATCTTACTACATCGGCCACCACAAGCCGTAGGATCTTTGTTTACAAGTATAGCCCTTATCTCTCTATAACGGATATAGGGTTTCTTATCTTCCAACAATATCTGCTATCATTGAAGTCATTGCCAACATCAATTTACGAGCTTATAGCATTGCTTTTCATGCCTCTACCTCAGCATATCTTTATCATTCACCTTCTTCTTCTTCTTTTCCCACCTTTATGTGGGGTCGATGTTTCTGGCCAGCGTTCTCCATCTACCTCTGTCCCACACCTCATCACAGGTTAATCTCTTTGATCGAAGGTCATCCTTGATACAGTCCACCCACCTTCGCTTTGGTCTCCCTCTCTTTCTCGTTCCCTGTACCTCCATTTCCATCACTCTCCTCCCAATATACACATTTATCATTCACCATTTAATGATTATAATTATACGAGCACCTTTCCAGATAAGGCTGTTCTCAGCAACGTCACGCTAACCACCTTGGGACATTATTGGAACCTGTTGGGCGTCCGCTCCCTAGCGCCATATAACTTTAACCGCCCTGTCACGCCCATGACAGCAGCAACGCTGACGCAATAAGTCAAGTGCTTGTTTTACTCGTATTGTACTTTATAATAACGCAATAAAAAAGCACGAGATCAATTTGGTACATAATTATGGTGTTGTACCTTTCTGAAGTCTTTTCTGTCCTTGGTGGTGATTCGGGTATGAATTTGCCTCAGAATTTTAGATGTTTAGACATCGATAGCAAACAGTTTCAATCCTCAATAATAATATAAGCTAGGTAAAACAGATAATAAAAGAATATTTGGGGAAACCGAAATAAAGAGAATAACTAGGAACAAATAAAAGGAGTAGAAGGAGAACAGATATTGATGTTATCATAACATTCTTTTATGGTTATTACTCTTTCTCTCTGTATTATGTCACTGAATTTACCTCGTAAAATTTCATTATAACTTTAGTCTTTTCTTAGTTTCTAATTCCTTTCTTATTATTTTTTTAAATGTAGATTTCGATGATATCAAAAATGGATTTCCTGTATTTTACAGAAAGTGGAACACTGAATGTGAAACACCAGCTGACTCAATGTGGTGGCCGATGTGGTAACGTCCCTGACTGGTGAACGCCAGACTGGGGTTCGAGTCCCACTCAAACTCGTTAGTTTCTTTGGCCGCTGCAACATCACCATCCTTGTGAGCTAAGGATGGGGAGTCTGGGGAGTCTATCATCTGAGTCATCAGCAGCCATTGCCTGGCACTCCTTGGTCCTAATTTGGGTGGAGAGAGGGACTGGGCACTGATCATATGTATATACGGTCAGTCTCTAGGGCATTGTCCTGCTCGCTAGGGCAATGTAACTGTCTCTTGCCTCTGCTATTCATGAGCGGACTTTCACCCTTCCAACTGAAATACTTAAAAAATTGCATCTGATCAAGAACTTTCTTTTGTGTTCGTCTGTTGTATTGAATCTCTTTTCACTATACCTCATGGGTAGCGTGGAAAAAAAATTACCAATATTCTAAGTTGATATATCTATAAAAACTATCAATTGTAGAGACAAAAATACATTGAATATGGTTTTTAAGCAAATTTATTGTTCTTCAATTGTGTACTTCATAGTAAATTTTGTCCGCGAATTATCTTCAAAAATAGGAACAGCAAGAAAATTGCGACCACTTTCCAAGATGGCGGACAAAACACAGGATGCACTGATGGTGACTTTTGATAAGTCAGTTTTATTATTATTATTATTATTATTATTATTATTATTATTATTATTTGCCAAGCTACAACCCTAGTTGGAAAAGCAGGATGCTATAAGCCCAAGGGCCCCAACAGGGAAAATAGCACAATGAGGAAAGGAAATATGGAAATAAACTAAAAGTGAAGTTTAAGAAGTCAATTACCAAATTTTCAGATTATCAAAATTAAGAGCATTGATAGTGAATTTTGTCATGCTAATTCTAAGTGTCTAAAGAAGTGAATTACAAATTAGCAGCTTATCAAAATTATATGAATTCATTTGCCTACAAATATGCTCAATATGACTGGTCTATTATAGCGAGGAACGAGATTACAGAGCAGTACGATATTCTCTCGTCTGAAACAAAGATTATTCTTCCTTTGTGAACCTCATTAATGTTCATTATACCAATCCCCCTTGCCACGTAACCGAAGATTAGTTCAAGTCATAAAATTATAATGTGAAACTGAGCTGACCTAAACACTAAGTTCCTGTAATTTTGAATTAGGGGTAATACACCTAGGAGCAAGGGACCCTTACTGATACTAGTCAGCTTAATCTATCCAGCAATTAATTTTGTTTATTGTTTAAATAAAATTGGTAATGACTGGTAATCATCTGAAATCATAATATCAATGGTCACTATGCAAGTGAGAGAGAGAGAGAGAGAGAGAGAGAGAGAGAGAGAGAGAGAGAGAGAGAGAGAGAGAGAGAGAGAGGAATGATTGGTAATTATCTGAAATCATAATATCAATGGTCACTAAGCAAGTGAGAGAGAGAGAGAGAGAGAGAGAGAGAGAGAGAGAGAGAGAGAGATAGAGAGAGAGAGAGAGAGAGAGAGATGAATGATTGGTGATTATCTGGCGTCATAACATCAATGAGAGAGAGAGAGAGAGAGAGAGAGAGAGAGAGAGAGAGAGAGATATGAATGATTGGTGATTATCTGGCGTCATAACATCAATGTGTGTGAGAGAGAGAGAGAGAGAGAGAGAGAGAGAGAGAGAGAGAGAGAGAGAGAGAGAGAGAGAGAGAGAGAGAGAGAGAGAGAGAGAGAGAGTTTTGTAAAACAAAATGCTGCAGAAGATGAATGACTGTATGTCTCGAAATATAGAGGTATTCAGTATCCAACGAACAAAGTATTCTTGTGTAAAAAAAAAAAAACAGTTTTGCAGCAAAATTAATATGATTCATTCCAATACTGCTATTAATATAATCTATATATACATTGGAATACATTGTATCCATATGTATATATGCACTTACGCAGGAAGATATGAAAAGCAATGGATTCAACCGCATGAGAACATAAATAATGTTGCAAGGTGAAGTTAAAAGAACAATCAAATTGCTACAAGTTCAGACCACAAGTCTGTCATTGCTCATTGTAAAAGATTTCAGCCTACATAAAAATAAATATATTTACGTATGAAATACTAACCTATCAATCATATATAGAAGAAATATAAAAGAGAGTGAGAATATTAATGTCTTTATCTCAAGTAGACTCGAAAAAAACAGAAAATTCTAAATGGGAAGAAAGTCGTTATCTAAAAAAAAAAAAACCTGAAATGTCTTTATTTATAGAAATAAACTAGCTAAGAAAAAAGCTCCTTCAAAGTCCAAAAACTGATGAACTGTCCTACCAACCATCGTCTTGGAATGATGTAATTAATTGAAAAAATACCACAAACTCTAATAACACCAAAGCTCGACTGTTGCTCCAACATCAGCGAACGCCATATCACTCTACGACATGAAACATCTTCGGCGGAGTCTCATCTTCAAGATGGACCTGCAGAGGGACCGACCATTTTGTCTCGAGAACAGAGCTCATTAATCATTAAAGGCTAATTATTAAATGTCAGAGAGAGAGAGAGAGAGAGAGAGAGAGAGAGAGAGAGAGAGAGAGAGAGAGAGAGAGAGAATAATGCCGATAGAGAGAGAGAGAGAGAGAGAGAGAGAGAGAGAGAATAATGCCAACAGGTGAGAGAGAGAGAGAGAGAGAGAGAGAGAGAGAGAGAGAATAATGTCAACAAGTGAGTGAGAGAGAGAGAGAGAGAGAGAGAGAGAGAGAGAGAGAGAGAGAGAGAGAGAGAGAGAATTATTCCTCGTAATGTTAACCTTCATAAATGTCAATTTCTTCTTAATTCTCTATTACCATTATCCACAATCTTTTGACATTCATTTATATCAAGAGAGAGAGAGAGAGAGAGAGAGAGAGAGAGAGAGAGAGAGAGAGAGAGAGAGAGAGAGAGAGAGAGAGAGAGAGAGGAACTCAGAAAGAAAAGTCGGTCATATTAATCACCATAAAACTAATCGCGTTTTAATTACAAGAAATTTCAAAGTATAAGTAATAATTTTCAATTCTTGTGAAATAAAAGTTACGGCATCGATTTCCCGAACCATGAGTAACTTATCCTTGGGTTCTGTGGCAATATCCTGAGGAGGACTCTCCATTAAACTTGACACATAGGATTAAAGATAGGTTGCTAATAGATGCAGCCTATAATCTTGAACATGCTCCGCCCAAAAGTATCGTGATAGGCTGCTACTCAAACGATCTTTGCTCCGCAGTGGATTGCTTCGCTCGCAAAACAAGAAAACATTATCTCATTGCTCCTCTGTTCAGGCAAGTGGTACATGGATACATGGAGGTCTCGACACCTAGGATTAAGGAAATATTACCAATGGATGCAGCCCATATTCTTTAACATGCTCCGCCCACAAGTATCGTGATTGGCTGCTACTCATATGGTCTTTGCTCCGCAGTGGATCGCTTCGCTTGTAAACAAGGAAACATTATCTCATTGCTCCTCTTTTCAGGCAAGTAGTACATGGATACATGGAGGTGCTGAACATTTGTTTTATTATTATTATCATGTTTATATGAATAAGCTGCGCCATGTGTGGCCAGTCATGATGCTTGTGGAAGGAGCAAGTCAAAGATTATAGGCTGCACCTAGTCGCTTCTCAAAATGAGAGCGGTCTCAGGATTCCTCTGGAATGTACTAGAAGAAAGTCACTCAACTAAGCCAATAAGCCCAGTTCTCTCTACAGATTTCACCTCACTTACTCTTTTCCAAGATCCCTGGCAAACACCGAATGTATTTAGTCCACGTTCCATCAGAGGCAGAAATTGAAGCAAAGTCCATGAATATTAAACTAGAGTTCCAAAAAAGCCTCAGGGCGGATTGTTGTACAGATACATTGCCTTTGAAGACTTGTAGAATGTATCAATTAGGTTTATTGAAAAATAACGTCAATCCCATTGCAGGATTGGAATCGCGAGCTTCGTCAAAGAGACGGATGTATGGGTCACTTCTTGAGGCATCAGGATTACCTATAATCTGTGTTTCCATTATTATTGTTAAGCATACATGAATCAGCTGTGAAATGGTGGTGGACAATAGTGATGCTAGAGGGAGGGGGATGTTAAAGACCCTGTTGCTTCACTCTGTCAGACAAGGGTTCATCTGGAATTACTGAAGGTTTTCTCTTAATAATGAATTTGACTTATTCTTATATTGATTTAAGACACACGACATAACTCCTACTTTCTGTGATTTCCCAAAAGCGCTAGAACCATTCAACAATGCGTCCTGAATACTTTATTGATCTCCACGGCTCCGGGGTATTGGA
>NC_090726.1:199649300-199651800 GCF_036898095.1 Palaemon carinicauda
AAATATTAACTTTTCCTTGTTTCCTTTCTTCACTGGGCTATTTTCTCTGTAGCAGCCTTTAGGCTTATGGCATCTTGCTTTTCCAACTAGCTTAGTAAGTAATAATAATAATAATAATAATAATAATAATAATAATAATAGACAGTTGACTTAACGAGATACATTTGTAGGCTCTGAGAATATTCTTAAGACATAAATACCTATTCACTGATAGTGTATAACTTTGAACCAATGATGGTAGAAGTTGGCATTACAAATACCTAATACCGGAAAGAAATATTCCTGTCCACGAATGTACTCTAGAAGTTTTATTCCAGCTGTGATCAAGTTGTGGAGTGATCTTCCTAATCGGGTAGCTGAATCGGTAGAACTTCAGAAGTTCAAACTTGCAGCAAATGTTTTTATGTTGTACAGGCCGACATGAGAGTCTTTTAATAGTTTATATATGAAATATCTGTTTTATTGTTGTTCGTGTTTTTAAAATATTTAATTTTATCTATTCATTACTTCTTATATCGTTTATCCATTGCCTTATTTCCTTTCCCTACTGGGCTTTTCTTCCCTCTTGGAGCCCTTGGGCTTATAGCATCTTGATTCTCCAACAAGGGTTGTAGCTTAGCTAGTCATAATAATAACAATAATAATAATATACCACACATGATTACTACACAATTACCTCAAAAAAAGGTGGTTCCTATGAAATCCTTCCTCACTGGGCTATTTTTCCTTGTTGGAGCCCTTGGGCTTATAGCATCTTGTTTTTCCAACTAAGGTTGTAGCTTAACTAATAATAATAATAATAATAGTAATAATGATTACTTCACAACTACCTCCAAAAAGGTGTTTCCCATGATATCTGTGGTATAGAACGGCCCTCTACCCTGCTGTCACTCAAGGTAAGTTAAAGTTTTACGACAGTTTGAAGAAAGTTTTACTGCTTTTCCTTCCAAGAGTCAACGCAACAAGTATGTGCCTAGCGAGGTGAGCAACCCCGTTGAAATATATAGATCTTATACCTCGCAGTGACTCGTTTTAAGTCTTCGAGATATCATGTCATGTGGTAGAAGTTAAATAGCCCCTACGTCTAAGATAATTAAAGAACTCTCCTGTAGATGTGGTCATTAAAAATTATGTTTAATAACTATTATGGCCAATAGGATCTCAGGAAAAGAGGCCATTTTATAAATTACAAGGAGCCCATAGCTATATCAACTTGATTTCAAAAACACTTTTTACCTCCACCAACGAAGTTGGGAGGAGGTTATGTTTTCGCCCCTTTTTGTCAGTTTGTTTGTTTGTGGACAACTTCCTGACCACAATTTTACTCATGGAGTGGCGAAACCTTCCAGGATTAATTGTTATGTTGAGATGTGGATGTGAGTCAATTTTAAAAGGCCCAGGTCAAAGGTCAAGGTCAAAGTCAAGATCAAGCAAAAGATCGACCGAATTAACGCTAACCTTAACCCCAAGTTCGCACATGGTTGTCACATAGACTTCAAACACGTCTACTGTCTAAATTGTTTCTGGAAAAAGCAAGCTGGTTTCAAGAAATAAGCTGCCGTGGCGGAGGTCTGCACTCTCGGATTGCTTTTCTAGTATAAAATGTATCCGTTATAAGTCTCCAGTCCACTTAGAATTAATTTTCATACTTATCTCGAAGACGTCATAGAGAGAAACAATTTAGAACTCAATGTTTGACGCCCATTCACACCAAGGGAGAAAAATCAGGTGTTTTTACTCAGTCCGTTACTTTTTGTGGCAACTTGAATTTTTTTGCACTCAAGTTAGCCTGAGTTAGTGGCAATGGAAGCAGAGGAAATATTATTAATTCTAACATTGAATAAATTCATCTTTATCTTGAATAAATGGAGAATGATTATGGACAATTATATATATATATATATATATATATATATATATATATATATATATATATATATATATATATATATATATATATATATATATATATATACATATATATACTGTATATACATATATATGTATATACACATATATATATGTATATATACAATATATATATGTATATATATACATATATATGTATATATATACATATATATGTGTATATACATATATATGTATATGTATATATACATATATATATATGGTAGATACAAATACATACACACACACATATATATATATATATATATATATATATATATATGATATATACATATACGTATATATATATATATATATATATATATATATATATATTATATATATATATATATGGTATATACATATAAATTTAAATTTATATATATATATATATACACGGTATATACATATATATATATTATATATATATATATATATACTATATATATATATATATATATATATATATATACACAACAATAATAACAACAAACGCAGGCATTTCTAGTCCACTGCAGGACGAAGGCCTCAGACATGTCATAAGTCATGTCTGAGGTTTGGCCAGTTTTCATCACCACGCTGGCCAGTGCGG
>NC_090726.1:199656800-199664300 GCF_036898095.1 Palaemon carinicauda
ATAAATGGCAGAGGCAAGGGACAGTGACACTACCCTATCAAGTAGGACAATGCCCTAGAGACTGAAAATATATACATATAATCAGCGCCCAAGGCCCCTCTTCACCCAAGCTAGGACCAAAGAGGGCCAGGCAATGGGTGCTGATGACTTTGCAGGTAGTCCTAAAGGCTCACCCAAACCCCAAAGAAACTAACAAGTTTGAGCGGGACTCGAACCCTAGTCTGGCGTTCACAAGTCAGGGACGTTACCACATATCACGAGTTCTTAGTACAGATGCAAATAGGTATTTGGAAGTAAAAACAACCAATGACTGTGGATGACTGCTGCTGAGGAAGGCAAGCAAATAAAGATGCAAGGGGAGTTGGAAAGATAAAAAAAAAATTTAATTGTCTATGGACATTTATGTGGTAAATTATAATGTATTGAAGCATTGTTGAGCCAATTCCCCTTAAAGGAAGTAAACTGTTTTGAATCCAATAGAATAAAGGTTGATGGTGTTGTGATGTAATGTTTGCATAACATTTGTGGTGAAAAAAAAAAAAACACTTGATAGGATAAGAATTGAGGAAAAAAAAGTAGTGGTGACAGAGTTAGCGAATGGGAAAGAATTGATCCGATTATTAAGGCGATCTGGGCGTGTGGAGAAAATGGAGACCAATATGTTGATGAAAAGGGTACTTTTCGATTCCATTGGGATGCAAAACTAAATGAAAACCTCAAGTGCTAAATTGATAACGTATGGATCAGTTTTAAGATGATCTGGTCGAGTGGAGAAAATGGAGACCAACATATTGATAAAACGTGCATTATTCGGATGTGTTGGGATGCAAAATTAAATAAAAACCTTAAGTGCTAAATTGATAACGTAGGGATCCGAGTTTTAAGATGATCTGGTCGAGCGGAGAAAACGGAGGCCAATATAATGATTAAACGTGCATTTTTCGGATGTGTTGGGAGGGAAAATTAAACTGATATCGGAAAATAAATAATGGTAATAAAGAACATATGAATGCATTTGAATCATCATAGTGTTAGGGTCCAAGAAACCAATCATCGCTGATGTACAATTAGAGGAACTCATAATTTCAATATGGAGTAAAAGTTATAAAGAAGTTGGAGAGCAATATGGAAGAAAAGAAGGGAGAACGAAGGTAAATTAGAAGGCAGGAAAGTGGGTTCAGCTGAGGTAACGCTGCATGACCATCATGTGAGGAGCGCGGACAACACTATCCCACTACGTCACTCCTCTGGGTAGGTGAATACAGCAAGTGATATGGAAGTTTACCGTACAAAGGTCTCCTCTGATTGTGATCTGACAGTAGCTTGGGTGGAGTATTGGTACCTTTATTAATGGTGACAATATAATCTATATACTTGATTTTTTTCATCTCATTTTAGTTTTACACAATACAGTAATTATTATTCTTTTATTCAATTTTTATTGGTCTATAAATTAGATGAGTCCGTCTACACACACCTACACATACAATTATAGAAGGTTATTCTTATTTAATGACAAGCAAACATTATAAATGGAAGGAGGAGGTGAGAAGATAATAAGGCTTAATGACCCTTAATTCATGCAAGCAACAAATACTCTTTGTTCAACATTCTATTTCAACCGCTGGTAATAATTGCAATAAAATATCTTATTGTACAGTCGGACAAAGGAATTCGTAGCACACATTGCTCTGTCGTACTCTTACTGGGCTGCGAGTAATAATAATAATAATAATGATAATAATCACTTCACTTTACTTCCACTCCCAGGTAGGCTTTCAGCCTGTCAGTGGAATCAGTTGTCTTCTCCACTCAATTCTGTTTTCAAAAATTCCCTCTCTTCTCAGCTGTTCAATTGTTGACATGTTGTTCTTTGTCAAAATCTCTTCAATTCCATCCCTCCAGCGTTTACGTGGTCTACCTCTTGATCTCCTCCCACCAGGCGTCCAGTCCCATCTCTTCCTTGCAATTCTATTTCCATCTATTCTCATTAAATGTCCCAGCCATCTCAGCTGTCCCTTCTCAATCTTGTTCAACATAAGAGATACCCCAACCATCTTTCTAAAATCTACATTTCTTATTCTATCTCTTCTTGTTTTGTGCATTATTGTTCTCAGGCTTTTCATCTCTGAAGCTTGGACTCTGCTCCTGTCTTTGATGGTCATTGTCCAGCTCTCTGATCCATATGTAGTGATTGGTGTTAGTAATCCTTCAAATGTGGTTTTCTTTACTTCTATAGGTACGTATGCATCTCTCATAATTGGATAGAGTGCTCCACAGCATTTATTATATTTCTTTATTCGTTCAGTAATTTCTTCTTTGTTCTTATAGCCGTTGTATGTAAACATACACCCTAAATACTTGAATGCGTTGGTGTCCTTAATTACCGTATTTCTTATCATGATGTTCGTTGGAGCTTGTTGTTGTTTGTTGATCGTTAATATTTCTGTTTTATTAATGTTCATCTTCAGTCCAGCTTCTGTTAAACAATCGTTCAAGGCTATCAATGCTCTTTCTAGTTCCTCCCGATCATATGTCCAGAAAGCAATATCATCAGCAAAAATCATGATGTCTCCCGATATATTTATTCTTTCCTTAAAACTGCTTATAATTACATCTATATATGCAATGAACAAGAGTGGGGAAAGAACGCTTCCCTGCTTAACACCTGTTGTTACTCTAAACCAATTTTCATTCTTGTATCCAGTCCTTACATTATTCATACATGGTTCGTACGTGCTCTTTATTGCAGCTCCCAATCTACCGTCGAGTCCATAATAATAATAATAATAATAATAATAATAATAATAATAATAATAATAATAATAATACTATTGCTGTAGGACATTTTCATCTTAAAGTTATCCACTTTGTTTCTGAATGGCTAACCATGATTGGATGCCAAGTGCCTGGCAGTCTAATGAGAGTGGGTAACAACGAGGCATGACTCAAATAAGTGGTTGATTCCCTAATGATGCTTTTTTATCAAAACTTCAGCAGTAATGAAGGCCCTTCAAAACCAAGGAATATATGAATATTATTATTATTATTATTATTATTATCATTATTATTATTAATATTATTATTATTATTAGCTAAGCTACAACCCTACATGGAAAAGCAAGATGCTATAACCCCAAGGACTCTAACGGTGAGATGTGGCAGAGGTGGTGGGTGGGGCTATACACACACTCGCCGCGGAGTAAGGGTGTGACAGAGTGTACTTCCTCAGAGAGAGGTATGCCAGGAATTCCAGTCTCCAACTGTACATCATTCCAAGCTGAAGTGGAAGAAGTGTACAGCCGGTCTGCTTTGTACAGCATCATCATAACAAAGCATAATGCAAATCTGGCTTTAGAACAAATACAAGACTAAGAAGTAGAGGGGTACTCAGCAGAGCGCAGACCTCCGTCGCGGCAGCTTATTTCTCGGCCTTATGCTCGACCTTTGACCTTAAGATGTATTAATTGGCATGGGTTTTCATACACTCTTAATATGAACCAAGTTTGAAGTCTCCGTGACAACGATGTCCAAACTTATGGCTGATTACGTAAATTGGACATTTTGCTTGACGTTTAACCTTGACCTTCCAAAATGTAAACTTTTCCAGCTTTTTATATAACAGCTAATCACTGCAATTTTCATTACTAAACGATTAAAATGATGACCAGGAAGCTGTTCACAACCAAACACATGAACAGGGGCGAGAACTTAACCTCCTTACAACTTCGTTGACGGAGGTAATAACAGCAACGGCTGTTTCCAATTCAAACAGCAACGTCTACGGCCATTGCCATCTGGCTGTACAGCAAAAGGTAATTAACCTATATTGCCAACAAGGGGACAGAGACTGTCCCTCCCATTTCACTACAAATGACGCAGTTATGTTCTAAAAATACCTCAACATCCGGCGTATCAGAACGAAAAATATTCTCAAGTCTCAGTGTCCAAT
This sequence comes from Palaemon carinicauda, assembly GCF_036898095.1. Classification (NCBI taxonomy): domain Eukaryota; kingdom Metazoa; phylum Arthropoda; class Malacostraca; order Decapoda; family Palaemonidae; genus Palaemon; species Palaemon carinicauda. The sequence goes on from NC_090726.1 coordinate 199,660,753, forward strand.
TAATACATGAACAAAACTTTGAATGTATGACACTGCGCAAGCATTGACAGGCGAACCAACACTTGTATACCATTCGATATAAATACATGTTTACGTTAGTGAGTGTGTTTGTTTACTTAGAAACATAGGATTGTTTGTACAGGTCGAGAGTTAGACAAATTCAATTTTCTAAAAATAATTTCAACCAAACTAGCTACTTTTTCTTACTTTTTCAGCTTAAATATTTAGACTTCACTGCTTTATACAAAACTAATACTACTAGCAAAGCTACAATCCTTGTTAGAACAGTTATAACCGTACGGGTTTCGACAAGGAAAATAGCCCAGTGAGGAAAGGAAATAAGGAAACAGATGGAATAGTGTGTCTGAGTGTACCCTCAAACAATGGAACTCTAACCCAAGACAGTGGAAGACCATGGTACGCAGGCTATGGCACTACCCTAGACTAGATAATATGGGTGTGGTTTTGGAGTGTCCTCCTAAAAGAGATGCTTACCATAGCTAAGAAGTCCCTTTATTACTATGAAATAGGAGAAAGTTTAACGATAAAGATATCCTCTAGCCAAACGTTTGGCCAATACAGGGAAAGCCTAGATAAGGATGATGATTACAACCAAAATCAAATTCTTTATCGAGACTAAAGGAAATTTTGTAATATTCTTCCTCTTTGTCTGTCTTGATATATTAGTCAGAAAATTCGATTTCATTTGCGCACTCCTGAGTTTAACCAAAAGGTGCATTTACTATTCAATTCCTTGACTATTCACCGCGCTACACGAATGAAATAAAGGAATATTAGACATTGCAAACGCTACATTTCCCATTACTTATGAAATGTTTCATACACGAGAATATAATATTTCCATAACAGGAAAACCACCTCATTTAGAGAAAGCGAGCGCCATAATTACGTAGGCATTTATTCTCTCTCCGATAATTTCATAAAGTAGTAAAATGGCTTACAGAATTCATTGGAAACAAGTCTATATTCAAAGTGGTGTAAATGATAATGGTAAAATTGTATAAACTAACAAATGACACTTAAAGGGTTAAGTCGACCATAAATTAACAACTGACATATAAAGGGTTAAGTTTACCATAAACTGACACCTGACACTTAAAGGGTTAAATTCACCTTTAAGCAATAATATTCCTTTCAAATGGTTATATATATATATATATATATATATATATATATATATATATATATATGTATGTATATATATATATATATATATATATATATATATATATATATATATATATATATGATAAAGATAGTAGCTTACAGCTAAAGCCTGAAAGTCATATATCACTGACACATAAAGGGTTAAGTTTACCATAAACTGACGCCTGACACTTAAAGGGTTAAATGCACCTTTAAGCAATGATATTCCCTTCAAACGCTTATATATATATGATAAACATAGCTTACAGCTAAAGACTGAAAGTCATATATCACAAAAAGGGATGATAATTTCTTTGAGTCTATAATTAACAATAAATTAGCAATAACTAATAACAAAAAAATAGAACTCAAACCATTTCAAAGCCTTTCAAAGTATCCCTTTGATGTACAATACTTGTAACGAAACCTTTTATGTACCTGAACTTTGACTTTTCGTGATAACTTTGCAAAGGCGATGTCTTTTTTTAATTACAATTGCCTGGTGGGGCTGGGGCCGGGGGTGAATGGCAGGGGAAAGGGGGGGGGGGGGGTAGAAGTAGAGTCATAGCGTCGTGGTGGCCGCTGCGGTAACGTCCCTGACTGGTGAACTCTAGACTGGGGTTCGAGTCCCGCTCAAACTCTTTAGTTCCTTTGGTCTCTGCAACCTAATCCTTGTGAGCTATGGTTAGGGGGTTTGGGGGAGCCGATAGGTCTATCTGCTGAGACATCAACAGCCATTGCCTGGCCCTCCGTGGTCCTACCTTGTGTGGTGAAAGGGCTTGGGCGCTGATCATATTTAATATGGCAGTCTCTAGGGCATTGTCCTGCATGATAGGGCAATGTCACTGTCCCTTGCCTCTGCCATTCATGAGCGGCCTTTAAACCTTTAAATAAGGAAGAGGTCGTGATACTCAATCCTGATTGGGTCCTTCACATTAAGGGCGGGGGTGGGGGGGGGGGGCAGGGGATGGAAGAGAAGCCGTGATTGGTTTGACCTTATGTGAGGGACTTGGTTTGGTCACAACTGGTTTGGGTGTTACTGAGACGGTGGGAGGAACATACTGGGTTATTATTATTATTATCATTATTATTATTATTATTATTATTATTTACTGAGCTACAACCCTAATTGGAAAAGCAGGATGCTATAAGCCCAAGGGTTCCAACAGGGAAAAGAGCCCAGTTAGGAAAGGAAACAAGGAAAAATCCAATATTTTAAGAGCAGAAACAATATCAAAATATAAATATAAACTATAAACACTTTAACAAAACAAGAGGAAGAGAAATAAGATAGAATAGTGTGCCCGAGTGTATTCTCAAGCAAGAAAACTCTAACCCAAGACAGTGGAAGACCACGATACAGAGGATATGGCACTACCCAAGACTAGAGAACAATAGTTTGAATTTGGAGTATCCTTCTCCTAAAAGAGCAGCTTACCATAAGTTGAGTTCTACCCTTACTAAGAGGAAAGTGGCCACTGAACAATTACAATGCAAAAATCCCTTGGGTGAAGAAGAATTGATTGGTATTCTCCGTGTTGTCAGGTGTATGAAGTCAGAGGAGAATATGTAAGAATAGACCAGACTATTCGCTGTGTGTAGGCAAGGGAAAATGAACAGTAACCAGAGAAAAGGATGCAAAGTAGCACTGTCTGGCCAGTCAAAGGAACCAAAAACGATAGTACCTCAACGGGTGGCTGGTGACCTGGACAACCTACTACTTACCTACACATATAGCCTTTACATACAAATGACATTCTCATGGAAAAATTTGAAAAATTTCGAAACCAATACCATACAATATACATGTGTAAATATAGCATGAAAAATCACTTTCAAGTTTATAGTTGAAAGTTCAAAAGCATTTGCAAATGATACATTTCTTGTAAAGGACAACATGAAGGAACAAATAGAAATAAAATATAATAAATTGTAAGCTCTCGGTCCATTTGATGGCAAATACAATATTCCATTAACTTCCAAAATGAAAATACCATTTGAGCGCTCTTTCATAAAATAGTTCGAGGTAATAACTGCTGCTATTTCAAGTATTGACATTTAGCAAAGATCCTTCAAAAAAAAAAAAAAAAAAAAAAAAACACTATCAAACTCTTGTTTAACCGTTGGGCATGAAGTGGCCATCCAGTTGATGAGCTGGCCAAGCCTTCAATAGATTTGAATTAGATGGGACAAGTTGTTTTTTATGTATTTTTTTTTTTCATTTTGGAATACATCAGGTCCCAGAAGGTCATTCTGGAATTACTCAGCCTCTCCTATTCAAATGATTCTGAAGGTTCACTAAACTTTGACCAGTCTCGTATATCTTCGTTCACTCCAGAGTATTAATGCGTACCTTAATGGGACATTTGGTAATGAAACTG